>NW_028140775.1:0-15345 GCF_965202585.1 Thalia democratica | reverse complement strand
TCAACTTTAAAACTTTGTTTGATATGTGAGAAAAAATTAATAAAATATTTTCATATTTAACGAACAGTTTGACACAAATAGCACTTAACTCATTTATATTTTTTTAAAGAAAAATTTAAGCTTATTTAAAGTATTGTTGTGTGTTGAGTTCATAAATTACATTATACAACTTTTTATAGTTCAAAAAGTTTAGTAGTTTTTAGAATTTTGTGATTACAGTGTTTTTATTTTGACATATATGAAACCATAAAACAATTAAAAATCTTAACCAGTAAAATAACAACAAACATATTGTTTTAAAACATTATATATTTTTATCAACTAAACAATCATCAACAAAAATTACTTGAATTATGGAAAAACTAAAGTTGAATTACTGTTTACACTTTTTTTATGTTTTAAAAAGGTAAATACTTTAAAAAAATGCCGTCACATTTATAAAGTTTAAAATGAAAACCAAGTTCTTTGTTTCAGCGGGAAAAAGTTTAATGAAATTTAAAAAAAAAAGGTTTCTTATTATCAAAAAGAGAATTTATAATACTTGGTTGAATATGATTTAGATTATTTCGAAATTTATATAGATGATTTTTTAGTTTTAACATTTTAGAAATTTTAATTATTTGCAAAACTTACACATTTCAAAACTTTTGAAATTTATATTTTTTAAGCTATTTTATATAAACTTTACTATTGCTTACTTTAACATATTTAAAGGTAAATTTTAATAACACGTCCAAATTTTAATTGAATGCAAATTGTGCATTAATAACTCAAACTAAAGTTATCTGATTTTATTTAACTCAAAATAATCTAAAAAACATGTTTTAGGAATTTCACAAAGTCTTTACTTTTGTAAATCAAAATCGCAGTCTTTTCAAGTTAAAACATATGGTTAAAGAGTTAATAACAGTATTAAATACATAACATAGTTCTGTTAATTTTCTCTAAGTGATTTTTTTAAGTTTAAAACATCAAAACTGTACTTTCAGTATTTAACGAATCATTTAACTTAAAAGGTACTTTACTCCTTATTTGTTCTTTTGAAATAAAGTTCAACGTTTTATAGTGTGTATTGTACCTTGCATTAATTTTATAAATATCAAGTATAAAATTTACATTGTAATTCGTTGTGGGTTCGCTTTATAATTAAGCGTGTTGAAATAAACGTTGTTTTTGTCGTCTAATTCACTTAGACTTAGTTCCGTAATTTTAAAATATTATGTTATATAAAAAAGAATTATGAAGCTTCTATAAATGAGTACTTAGTGCTCAAAGTAGTCTAAAAGCTCTCATTATTTATATAGTTAAACTTATAAGAATGGATACAACAAAATAAATTATTTGTCTAAAATTATGTTTTTGTTAGTATGTAATAAAAAAACATAATTTCAAAACAAATTAGTTTCAGATAGGTGGTTATGTATGATAAAAACAATTTTAAATATAAAAGAAAATTGAATAAGCTGTTTAAAAAAAATTACAACTATTTATGTGTGGTTTTCTAAATCAACTTAAATAAACAGTATAATTTTGTTTAATTGTTAAATAAATAAACTTAGCTGTGTTTGTTTTACTAATGGGTTTTGTTGTTGTATTGTGGATTACTAAGATCAATTATTTTTATAAACGTTAAAAATTAGTTTGGTTATAACAATATTTTTTAAAGCTATATATAAGCTTCAAACTGTATATCTAAGCTCATCTAGTTAATAGCTAAAGTTATACTATTTTGACCATGAACTTCTGATAATTTAAAATTTAAAATATCTTTTAAACTCAAAAGAAGATAAAAGCAAGTAAATAAACTACACGCATATTTGTTAATGGTTGACTTGTTTCAAACATTTAATACAATTTTGTTTAAAACTTGTAAAAATATTACAAAAAACTTCTAGTTTTATAGCTAATAAGTTTCAAAATTTATGATTAACTTACAATTGATTGCAGTTTTTAATGCATAAATTTTGTACAAAAACTTTAAAATTTCCGAATGATTCTCATTTATTTCAAAAATTCAGTTTCACAGTGGTAACACTACCAGTGATCAAAATTTTTTCTAGAATTTTTAAAAATGTTGTAGAAAAGTTACAAATATATTTTTTTGACTAATTTAACCTTTAAACAACATGAAAAACAATGTATATTGTGTTCTATTGGTCACTAAACAAATTTAATTGCCCTGAATTGTTTGTTTTTAGTTGTTGAAATGTGTTTGTTTTAAGTTAATTATATAATAAATAAGCGCCTTAAAGTCTACATTATTCAGTTTTATGTTTTTCCAAATTATTATGATGTTTGTAAACTGTTAAAATTAATTGATTTACAAACAACTAACCTGTCATAAACCGACCAAAAACAAAAGTCATCAGAGTTTTGAATTTTTAAAACTTTAAATTTTTAAACCCATAAGTAAAAAAGTAAACAAGCGATTGAAAATATAGTGTTGACCTGTAAATTTAGAGTTTAAAAGTATGTGCTTAATTTTTTTTTAAATAATGAAACATATACAAATTTTAATAAATTTTTAAGTTTTTAGTAAATAATATTTAAGTTTTAAGAACTTAAATAACTGTTTTGTTTATATTTAAAAACTACAACTAAAATTTGTTTAAATATTTAAGGTTTTTTGAACTCAATAGCAAAGTAGTTTTATTATAATTCAAACATATTTATAATTAAATTAAACAACAATAAATTCAATTCTAACTCAGAACATTTTATAATTTAACGCTCAAAAAATTATACGGTAAAAAACTGTTGAATACATTTAATAACTTTTAAATAAAAAATCAGTATTTTATAAATTTTAGTTAGCTATTTTTAATCTTTATTTTCAATACAATGATTTATTATTTTTAAATTTTTAATAATCTAAACTTTAATAACTATGGAATATTTTTATTTTTCCTATTGATATATTTAGTCGTTCCACAGTTAGTTTCCTAAACATAAACTACAATATAAAAAGTAACATTTTTTACTAGAATTACTTAGAAATAATAACTTGCTAATTAATCAGACAGTATATGTTTTTTTTTTAGTTTCTACTAACAATGCATCAGTTTAAAAGTTTTAAATTTAAAGTTATTCTTCACTTGGGTGGTAACATTGTTTAGTATAAATATAGATTTATCTGATATATCCGTAATAAAAACTTAACGGATCGTTAATCACAGGTGTAATATAAGTTTCTTAAACTTTTCAGCATAACTTAAACATTTTTAAATGTTTCGATTGTTTTGATAGTTAGATTTTTGGCTGCTTTGTAAATCAAAAATATAAACTTTCACTTTTAATTACAAATTAAATCTAGTTTGTTTAGTTATTTGAAACTTGGGTAGCTTTTTAAGTGAGTTGATTTCTATCTATCATTGATAGCCATCAATCGCTATACTCAAAGAATGAAACATTTAATAATGATAAAGTTACGGGTAAACGTATATCATATGTGCATAAACTTTATTTCAATACATTTGTACTTGAATAACGAATCAAAAATAAAGTAATTTTTTTACAATATACTTGTAATTAGTAAAGCTATTTACTTAGAACTTTAAGTATAATGTAAATTGTTCAAACTAATTTATCTGTACTGTGTTTTCACACAATGTGGTCTTTGTTTGCGTCTCATGTCCTTGACAAGACGTTAAAGGGTGTTCAAGTGGTGTATGACTACATAACCGAAAGGTTCATCGTGCACCAGGTCCTAGGACCAGATTTTTGAAGGATTTTTTAGTCGTTCAATAAACTAAAATAATAAAAACACTTTTTACCGAACAACAAACACTTAATTACGACTTAGTAAAACAAATAAATTCATAATTTCTATTATTTATTATCTTTAACTAAATTTAGTGCTTAAATATATTAAATCGTGTACAATAGTTCTAGTGTACAATGATTTTTTTTCTAATTGGCAAAAATATTTTACGTTTAGAATTATAAAAAATTCTTGGAATATTAACTTTTAGGTACAACTTTTACTGTTATTGCAAGCATTCAAAAACAAAACCTTAGAATACGAGGTACAACTTAGAAAACGTTAAGTAAACAACTTCAGTCTATCTAAGATTAACAAATAAATATAGAGCTGTAAATTTTGTTTAACTTAAAATAATAGTTTGATAATAACTAGTTATTTTAAAAGTACAAAACTACAGTAATAATATAAATCAGAAAAATAGTACTATTGTTAGATTCACTTTACAATTCATCATAGTAAAACTGCAAAACATTTTAAACTTATCTGAATATTCTATTTATAATTGACATCAGTGTTTTTATCAATATTTCTATATTTAAAATAGATTTTTATAAGGCATCAATAAAGTTTGGTATCGTTGTTTCTGAATCTAAATTGTATTCTCGGTAGTTTTCATGTTACAAAATTATTTCTTTTTAAATTAGTTTACTTTATAAAATGTATTGCTTATTGTCTATAGCTATAAATATAAAACTACAAAAATTTTTTTAAATATACTGTTCAAGTTAAATTATTGCATAGAATAAAAATTAACTTTTTAACAAAAATACTTAAAAATAAAATTTTTGTAAGAAAATTTCAGCGTATTACATTTTACAAGTATTGTTTATCTACTTTTAAAAGCTAATTTTAAGTGATATATATAGTTTTTAGTTCATATGTTACTAAACAAGATTCATAGTACATTATTAAACAAAAAATTCAGTTTATTTTCGTATAGCTTTATTTTCTTTCATTTTTCTTTTCGTCTTACTGATTGTTTTATTATTAAAGATTTAAATACTTAAATTACAAAAAAAAAGTATGTATAATAGCTCGTAAGAAACTTTATAAGCATGTGATGTACGACTCGATAACCGAAAAGTTCCTTTGTACACCAGGTCCTTGGACCAAAATTTTTGAGCTCTTTAATTATCTTTCAATAAACAATATATATACACGATTCTCGTGTTATGGGCTGCTAAGTTAAAATAAAAAATATAATTTATGTAATAAATGTTCTATTCATGCTACATTATAAGTATGCTAGTCAATTACTAAATTTGTGTTTAGCAGTGATTACAGTAAAATGTACATATCCGTATTTTAATAAATGTACATTTCAAAACACATACTTCAAGTATTACATGTGTGGTCAATACTCATTACAGTAAAAGATATAGATCTCTATTGTGTTTACTGTACTTGATATAATTAGTTAACAACTTAGTAGAGCATTGACATTTTTTGTAGTTGCTTTTAAAATAAAACGTAAATATTCTTTGTTATTGGAATTTGCTACACTGCAAGTAAACGTTTAGTTTAATATAAATTATTTAGACATTTAATTAGTGTTTAATGTTTTACGCTTTTTCAAAGAGTACGTTATTTTAGAAAACTAAATATCTTATTAAAGTAAAGTTTTAACAAAAGAAGTATTCGAAAGAAAAAATTTTACTTCGACAGACAAACTTTAAACTAACTGCAAAACATGTATAGACTGTTTTAAGAAGCAACCAAAGAATCACTAAAAATAAATCATTTCTCACAGTTATAATTTAGGTGTTATGTAATCAAATACAAAATGTGTTGAAGCTCGCCTTGGAAAATTTTTGTACAATTTTTTTATTTTAATTAGTAAAACTAATGCTTGCAAAGTTCTAAAAACAGTTTTGTGTTAAAGTTGTCTACTTAAAAGTGCTGTATTTTTTTGATAAGTTGAATAAAACTTCGATTAATTTTGACTTTTTTTTGATGCAGTTTGTCGCATGTTTCCAAAAACGAAATGTTTGAATAAGAACGAATTTAATATTAATAGTATTTTTGTTATGTACATCAACTTTATATCAATACTTTCGTACTAAAAATCTATTTTGCTGTTAAAGTTTTTTACGCTCAAAACGGTAATTAAAATTAAAATAAGTTATAAAACTATGATTTTTTGTTAAATTGTAGCAGCATTTTGAAGTAATTTAATATTCAATATAAATGTTATAGCTTAATCGTTTATCTAATTCTTTTTCAACTAGCTTAACCAATTAATCATTTTTGATTATTAATAAATCAATACTGTTATGAACGTAATTTGTCAAGAAAAAGATAAGAAACTGTTGAGTTTTGATTGCCGGAAACATGTTTGAGAAATTGTTTGTTACGTTTTTTCACAACTTGTTTCTTTAATGATTTGTTTTTATTGCTTAAACATTTGTATTAAAATGAGAAATAAAAATTTTTGCAACGATTTTCACATGATTAGTAACAAAGGAAAATGTTAAGCTAATCAGTATCTTAATACTGTGGAACACTTATTAATTTTATTGAGTAAATTTCCTAGCAAGAAATTTTTATCACTATAATAGAGGCTACGTTTTTGTTTAAATACGCGAATATTTGTAAAAGTTGTATAAACATGTTAGTTTAATTTTCAAAAACTAACGATCCATTTGAAATAAGTATGTTTTAAACTAACTGTTTTCTAAAATGATAACAGCTGATTTTTTTGTAACTACTTTAATACTACTACAAATAGAAACAAGTATTTAAGTTTTTTCATTTTAAACACGTCTGTTTCAAGTCGTAAAATTGTATATAACAATTGTTTATAGTAATTATTATGCTTGTTTTAAAATTTTTAAAGTTAGTTGAAGTATAATGTTTAAAAACCTTATTATTTTAAATAATTTATTTACAAAACAGTATTTTGCTGTAGGGATTTTCAGTTTTTCAGTTGTGGTTTAATTCTTGTTAAAGTAAAACATATTTTACTGACTATAGACAAACAGCTGTAGAAAAACAGTATGTAAATAAAAAAAGTATGAATGAATAATATTTAAATAAGCATAAACACATAAATAAAAAATAATCTTAAAATAACACAACAAACATTTAAACTATGAAACTTGTTTAAGGTTTAAAAAAGTAGTAATCAAAAGGTTATCCATTATTAATTTAAAGCGCTGTGTAAATTTTTTTTTACAAATATTATTACAAGTTCTAAAGAAGTTGTTTTTATAAGCAAAGATCGTTCAAAAAAAAGATTAAACACGTAAAAGTTATATAAAAGTTTTCAAATGTATCTATTATAGATAACTAAATTGAGATTATTTAGAACACTATAAAAGTAATTGTAAAAATCTATGTAAATTGTTTTCTAAAAACATTTCTTTAAGCAAGCTTGATATCACGAGATGCACTTTTGAACTTAAAGTAACTTGAGATCAAAGCAAGCAAGCTCAAGCACTAAATCTACCGTTTGTGGGTAAGGTTCAAAAAATTAATAATAAGTAAATACAAATGTTTCTACAAGCAAGCTTATTCTCCAGATATTACTAATTTCAAAGCAACTTTCTTGCTTGAAGTTGATCCTTCACTGTTGGTTGCAACGCATTGATATTCGCCTTTTGATTAAGTAGTAAATAACATTAAAAACGTAGTTTTATTATGTATTTAAAAACACTGATTCTTACATAATTTATATTATTTGTTTAAATATAGTATGAAACTAAAATTAATTTCATACTATACTTTTAATGAAAATAATAACAAAAATATATTAATAGATACAAAAGAATACCAGTATTAACCTTGTTTGTTACGTCATGTTAGTAACAATACAAAAACAAGATTTAAAGTATAAATTAATTTTATGCATTTAGGTAAGTAATACAAAACTAAAATTGTTACAGAAATTTACAAAAACGTTCATGTCTATCAGTTGCGGTAGTACTGTTTGTTTAAAAAAGTATAACTAAAAAATATTTGTAAGCTCTTCAACAGAATTTTATGTAGAATATTCAATGCCACATTTTTAATTGAAAAACTGTTTTTTACTAATATAACTTATTTTCTAAATGTAAAATAAAAACTTTAGTTGTATTATTTGTAGTAATACTTTTCTTTCTAGCATTTTTTTTTTGAAGCTTACTTATATTTCTATAAAAATCAATATTTTTTTTCGTTTTTAAATAAACTTTAATTATATTTTACTTAAGCTTATTCATGTTAGTAACGTAAATAAAATTATTTTTTACGTTTCTTACCTGCATCTTGTTTTATCACTGATTTTATGCGTAATGTTCCATCACTTAAAACTCGAACTCGGTCGTCTAAACTCAACGGTTGTCTGTTAAAATTTAGCAAATGTTATCTAGTTAGTAATTAGTATGTGTTTGAATGTTTACTTGAGAAACAAAACTGTGGTTTTATGAGTCGTAAGAGACTATAAATTTGTTCTTACAGTCATAAAGTATCATTATAACTACCTGTATGTTTCAAACAAGTGTATTGATTTCGATTATAACTAATGATAGTATATAATGTATAATTGTATTGATTTAATTAAATATCAACTAAATAACGTAAGACATTATAAACTGCAATTACATATCCTAATTTCCAAATAATTTTCGCTAGTTTTTCAGCCTAAACAAAATTATTTTCAAAATATTAGAAGTTTTTAGCTAATGCCATTTCAATTTTCAATTGACCTACTGTACCGAAAAAAAATTGTTGTAATGTTTCAACTAAATAAAAAACAATCGTTTACGAAATTGCTTGAAAGTTAATTTTGTTAAAAAAAGGGTTTTAACAAAGTTTTTAAACGTACTTTAATCATTAAAATTCCATGATTATAACAACATAATATTTTACTGTAGTATATAAGATTAATATAAGTTTTACTGTAGTAAAATAGAGAAAAATTTAAATAATATAATAAATTAGTTAATAAAAGAAGGTTGTATTTTACCCGTTAAACTTCCATGCAATACTAGGAACCGGTATTCCAACAGCTTCGCAACTCAACCTGATTTTTTCACCAACTGAACCTGAAACTGATTCAGGAGGCGGAACCTCAATCAGTGGGGAAACTGAAAAATAATTTAGGTATAATCTAAACTTTAATTTAAATAATATGTTTTGATTAGAATAGCTAGACAAAAGTACTTGTTTTTATAAATCCGATCATAGATAAATCCAAAATAAAATTTGATGTTTCATTAACTTTATTTTAAATAATAGTTATTTGTTCAACTAGAATAAAAAATCATTTGATTTTTACTTCGATTAGCGATCAACCTTAAATTTTTATTTTTGTTTTAATTTTGCTAAGTTTGTTTCTGACGACTGAATTATATCGACTAACAGTTTTGTTTAACAAAAATTTTATCTTTTAATATTAAGTAATTTTCTCTAAAACAAATCATAAAAACCTTTACAGTCGTTCAAATCTTCTGGGATTCCCGCGCCCATAACACACGAAAATGGTCTCAGTGGCAGGGGCAGGGGTCTTTTTACAACTTCAAAAGCGTTTAGGTACAGGTAACAATCACAAACAAGCTGGTTTCCTTCCAGAAATCTAAAAAATTTAAAAAAAAATCAATTTGCTAATATATAGTAACAATCGCAAATGAGGTGCTTTCCTTTTAAAAATCTAAAATGTTTTAAACAAAACTTTAAGTTTAAAAAAATTATTTAAACTATTTAAAGTGCAGTAACAATCACAAACAAGCTGGTATCCTTTTAAAAATCTAAAAACTTTTAAACAAAAAACTATTTTAATTTATTAACATATGGTAATAATCGCAAATGAGCTGGTTTTCTTAAATTTTTAAATTTTCATAAATAGAGCTGTTTTTTCTATTTTTGTTAAGAATAAATGGTTTGTTATAAGCGCTGCTTTCTTAAGTGTTTATTAATTTTTAATACTGTTAAAATCCAATTTGTTAAGAAACTCACATTTTGTAACAATTAGTTTTTAGAACTTGAGCAAAAATAACTTTTAATGGTTTTGTTAACATAAAAACGTAAGGTATTCTTTTTAAACTTATATAAACTCACATTGCTTTCACACTGTCTAACTTTGAAAACAATTTGCTTGAATAGGTAGTGAGATTGTTGTTTGTAAGTATTCTGAAAAACGTAGATGTAATTTAATTTATCATACAAGTACAAACTAAAACAGAATATACATAAAAATAATTAGTAAACAATTGTGTTTTATATCTATAAACTTAGACTACATATAAACATTGTTGACGGTTGGTTTTACATTTAAAAGACAGGTTTTAATAGCACCAGGTTAGCTATAGCATTTTATAGTTTAAAAGAAATTATTCGAATTAAAATAATAAAACTTTCAAGTATGTATTGTACCCTCAACTAACAATTCTTCCATTTTCTGAAAGGAGAAAAATGTAGTTGGTGAAAGAAATTTGATTCCATTGTTAGAAAGATCTCTAAAAACATATTTTTTAATAATAAGTTTTTTGTAAAAAGTTGTATAGATACATTTATATAGTAAGAACGTGCGAATGAAAAAGTATGTTTTGTTTACTTATAATTAACAACAATAATAATATTGATAATAAAAATAATTATAGTTCTTTGAATGTTTTTTTATATAGTTTAAGGAACTTAAGTCCAATTAGTAAAGAAAAGTTAAAACTAAATTATTTTTTCTAGTTTTTTCCAAATATAAAACTTTTTAAATTGTTAGTTTTAAATAACTCACAGTAGTACCAAGTTATCGAGGTTTCTAAAACTTCTTTCATGAACAAATGTTATATTATTTTCCTGCAAAAACCTGTTAAAATATATTAAACATTTTTTAAATGTGTAACATTATAAAAGTTTTATAAAGCATGGAAACAAAGGCTAAACTTTAAATTTATTACTTTATTCAATTTATTTGTATAAACACATATTTTTATTAAACTCTATCTCAAAATTGAATAAACAAACTGACTTTTTGATTAATATGTAAAAGAAGTTAAAACCATCAGTTATTTTGTCAATTGGAAACTTAAGACGTTTTAAAATAAAATTCAAAACTTTTTTTAACATAAACCAACATACTGACAAATATTGTTTTAAACTATTTGTTAAAATATTATATTCAAAATTGAGTTACAACTTTTTAACAGTTTTGATTAGTTTCAAATGTTAAACTTTAAACAAGCCTTACAATTTTTGTAAGTTACTGAGCTCTTTGAATGAAGATTCTTCTATGCTTTTTATTTTGTTGTAACTGAGCGATCTAAAGAAAAAAAGATTCAAACTTAACACGTTTTACTTTTCTTAAATTGTATACTAAAATTAACTTGCCTTTTAAATTTATTAGTTTATTCTCAGCAACTGTTTTGTTTAAGTTAATATTGTACTTATCATTTAATTATTTAAAATCTAAATCTAAATAACTAAAAGTTTATATTCAAATTATGTTTAAAAATTCAAACTACTATGTCTAATTAGTTTACTCAAAGAAAAAAAAACATTTTAGCTATTTTTAATATAAATAGAAATTATTTTAAAACCATTATAAATAAAAGCTTTAGAATAATTTATCCATTTTAAACTTACAAGTATTTAAGGTTACCCAGTCCTTTGAACTTTAATAACTCAGTGTCTTCTATTTCGTTATAACTAAGTGATCTAAAAATAAAAAGTGTTCGAACAAAACTAAAAGAAAAATTTATAGTAATTTACCATCAGAACAATGTTCATATTTGGTTTAAGAAATTCAGTTAAAATTTATATGTGCATGGAACTAACATTGGCGTTTAAAAAGTTTTGTGGAAAAATACCAGGTTTATCTGCATATAATATAAGAAAACTTTTAGAACAAAACAAATAAGATACTTTTACCTAGACAGTTTTAATTAAAACATTTATTTACTAAATTCTAAATGTATGAAAAATTATAGTAACTTATAAGTAAACTCACATAGTATTTATTTGTTCAAGCTCATTTTGTGAGAGTTGTTTGAACTTTTTTATTCTATTGTGTTCCAATGATCTAACAAAAAAAGATAAATTTCAATCTCAAAAATACATTTGTACGTTAAAATAAAAAAATCATTGACATGCTGTGCACTATAAACATATAAAAAATGATTACATTGGCGAAAGTTATCAGAAGTCTGGAGTTTCATACGCCGTGCAACAAGTTAAAAAATTTTTAACAGTGAAATTTAAATTCTCAAAAGCTTTCTATATACCTTTTATAGATCAAAACATTGCTTTTGTTCTTATTGGTCAAAGCATTAGTAAGTCGAATAAATCATAACATTCAATCTTAAAATAGCTTCTATGTTTTTCAATAAAATTGAAAAAAATAGTCTTTGTTTATCAAAAACTTGATTGGATGATCAAAAAGATATGATTAAAACATATTATTAAAAAAAATATTTGTGTTTCTTTGTGACAAGGAAGTTTAAATAAAACTTTTATAAAGCTGTACACAATTATGACTAAACTTATTTATATATGATGATCAGTCGATTGTGCTAAATTTTTATTTTAAAAAACTTAATACACAAATATATATTCAAAAAGTTTTTATGCAATAAAAAATAACTTACACTAGTTTTAGGTTGTTGAGACCGTCGAATGAAAATTTTTCGATGTTTTTAATTTGATTGTTTTCCAATGATCTATGAATAATTATATGTTGATAAAGTTGAGTGAAAGTTTCAAATTATTTAAAGAAGTATAAAAAGTAATTTTAAAATAAAAATAAAAACAGCTGAACTAACAGTTTTACCAATTTGTTTAGTCCCGAAAAATAATATTCTTCAATTTTTCTGATTTTGTTATTCCTAAGCAACCTAGTTTATTAATATATTATGTTAATGAAGCTTATTTTTTAAGTTATAGATTTAATTATTCTTACGAGTTTATATCCACTGTTGTAAAATATAACGTAATTAAACTTTTCTATTTAAATTTTTATATATTTTGTAAGTTACTAAGACATAATCTTTATAAACTGTATGTAAAAGTACCTTGATTAAAACAAATTATATCGGAATTTTTTTTTGAAATTAGTTAAAAAAGAAAACATAACGTTAAGTAAATATATTTGTATAAATTAAATCAACAGCAGGCAGTTTCTTAGTTTTTAGGTAAGATTATTTTAAATCTGTAAACAAAAGGTTCTTATTAGTTTTGATGTATTTTGGCAAAACAGATCAAGTTAATTATATTCTAAAGTATTTTAAGTGGATGAAAATATTTTAAACATACTTTGAGCCAAAATTCTTAAAAAATATAGTAAAAGTATCTTTACCAAAAAATATGGTTTTACAAGGTAAAAATTTTTTTTTTTTTTATTTTTAATCTAAATAATATTACAATAAAGATTAATAAAATTATCTAACAGTTAAGTGAGCTTGCTAAGCTGATAAGTTAAAAATACTATGAATGAAATGTGCTTCAAAAACTTTAAAGAAGTTATTTTTTTTACAAAAAATACAGTTATACTATATAAAAATAATTTAGAAGATAATAAGTAAATTAGTTAAGCACTACATTA
This sequence comes from Thalia democratica, assembly GCF_965202585.1. Taxonomy (NCBI): domain Eukaryota; kingdom Metazoa; phylum Chordata; class Thaliacea; order Salpida; family Salpidae; genus Thalia; species Thalia democratica. The sequence goes on along the minus strand of NW_028140775.1, from coordinate 2,071 downwards.
AATTTTAATAAAACAAACTAACAGTTCAGTGAGATTGCTGAGCTGATTGAAGCTTCTCGGTTGCAAACGTTTTATTTTGTTTTTTGACAGATCCCTATATAAATTTAAATGAAAGTTGTTTTATATATTCATAATACTCAAGCAACTAGCACTTACATTTAAATAGCAAATAAATTTTATATTTTTTTTTAATAAAAATAAACTCACAAACGTTTTAAGTTACCAAGGCCATCAAACGAATGTTGTTCAACTTCTTTAATTTTGTTTTCAAACAGTTCCCTGAAAGTAACAATATTAAAAAAAAAAACATTTAAAACAAGCAAATTGTCTTAAAATCTATATAATTCAAATATTGTTTAAAATTCCTTGTAGACGGAACTTTTGAATGCTAAGACAACGAAACAAAAAAGTATCAGAAATAAACTAAAGTACAGTTTTACCGAAATTGTAGCAAAGTTTTAAGATAAATAAAAAAATATTGCTTTAAAGTTAAATGTTTGTCGCGTCAAACGTTACATTTCAAATCCAATATACTTATATTGTAAAGCTTCTTTTATTTGTCAACTTTGAACTAGGTTTTTTGTTAAAAACGTGGAAAAATAAGTTATGTAGAAAATGAATTACAGTATTTTGTATATTAAGTACATTTTGTATCTTTAGTAGTTTAAAATATGTAGTTTAATTTCATGTTAATACATTATTAGACAAAAGTTAGTTTATAAAATTATTACAGTGTTAACATTGATATATATATTTGCAAAGTTATATTATCTTTCTAACAAGTCAAAGTTTCTGTGACCTAGATCGTTCTGTTTGTTTTCAAAATTAATTTAACTTAAGGAACGGTATGTGTAAATCATCTAGCTTAGAAATAAAACGTGTAATATTTCTATTAAGTATTAATTGTGTAACTTATTTACTTGGTGATGTTGTTTGTTGTTAGAGCAAATTAGTCGTTGGTACGATATTTATATTAAATTTAGTTAAGCAGCAATAGCATATTATATTAACAGTAAATATTCTCTTGTTTCCTCATTACTTTTTTTATTTTTATTTTAGCTGTTAATGGTAATAAAATAACTCCTTTATTATTTTTGATCACTTCAACTTATGCAATGAAAATAATTCAAAAAGTGTACTATTTTCAATTAAAGCACAAAAGTGTCAGTGTGTTTTTTAAAAATAAAGAAAACATCTCTTACATGATTAATTTGTGTTATTAAACATTAAATATTATTATATTTATAGTTTTTTTTTTAATACTTTTAAACTCACAACTGAGAGAGGTTGTGAAACCTTTCAAAATGTCCTGCCGGTATTTTTTTTATATAGTTCCAACTCAAGCTTCTGAAAAAAAAATACAGATTTATTTTTTTTTAACAACAGCTATAGTTTGAGTCAACTCAACTTTATCTCATTAAAATAGGGTTTGGCTAAATACGAGCCATAATTTATTATTATACTTACTTTTTAATTATTGTACATTTTATTCTTGACTTTACAAACTTACATTACTTTAGGTAGAATTTCCAGTTTAGAAACCTGAGACAGTCCTCGTTTGAAACAACTTACTTTCACATTGTGACTGTATTTCTCATACTCATAACAGTCACAGTGTTTAGTACATCCATCTAATATGATTTTCTCTGATTTTGTGCTGCACAACAAATATATTGCTATGACTATAATAGTACTTAAAGTTCTCATCTACAAATTTTTACTTTAACTTTTCTAAATATCTGTGCAAAGTAGCTAAATTTCTACTACTTGAAAGTTAAGTGCAGTAGTTCTTTAGGATAAATATACTAAACATGGTTTAGATTTTCATGAATTCATATTCAAAAATAAAGCTTCCTAACAGTAAAATAAGCAAAAGATTTTTAGATTATCAACTAAATCAATTTGAACATGCCTTACTTTGTTTTTCTATAAAAAACAACGAATTTCTTTTTAAAAATTCTGTTAGACAAACTAAAAGTTTAAATTGAAGTAGTATAACAACAAAACACATTTTAGCAACTAAACTAGCGTACCAAACAAAAGTTAAACTTTAATCATTTTTGTCTGTTGC
>NW_028140774.1:0-15448 GCF_965202585.1 Thalia democratica | reverse complement strand
GAGATAATATAAACAAGATATCTTTTTTAAATGATGTTAGAAATTTTTGTGGTTCAGAATTAAAAAAGTTATCTAAAAACACAGGAATAATCATGGATGGTAGAGACATAGGAACTGTTGTTATGAAAGATGCAGATTTTAAGTTTTTTATTTTTGTTTCTCCAGAAGAGAGAGCTAAAAGACGTTTGCTGCAGCTTAAAGAGATGAAAATTAATGAAAAATATGATGAAGTATTAAATTCTATACTGAAAAGAGATGAATCAGATATGAGTAGAGATATAGCACCTTTATTTAAAGCTGATGATTCTATACTAATTAAAAACGAAGAGATTTCTTTAAATGATGTTTCTATAAAAGTTTTTGATTTAATTAACGTTTATATAGAAAGACTTCCCATAAATACTTCGACTGTAAAGGAGATTGAAGATGTTAAATAAAATACCAACCATTGCTTTGGTAGGTAGACCCAATGTAGGAAAATCTACTCTTTTTAATAAGTTAATTAAGAGAAATCTAGCAATAATATCTGATGTATCTGGTACTACAAGAGATAGAAATATAGAAAAATCAAAGTGAATGAATAATGAGTTTTATGTTTATGATACTGGCGGATATATTAAAGAATATATTGCTGATTTCATTCAAGAAGAAATAAATTTTCAAGTCCAAGAAGCAATAGAACTTTCTGATATAATAATTTTTTTAGTCTCATCAAAAGATGGAATAACTAAAGAAGACAGAATAATAGCGTCTATGTTAAGAAAAACAAATAAAAAGGTCATTTTGGCTGTAAATAAGGTGGACAATTTTGAAAAAAAAGATGAAACTTCGATTTTTTATGAGCTTGGCTTTGATGTTATTGTTCCTATTTCTGCTTTACATGGAACTGGAACTGGAGAATTATACGAGAACATATTAAAAGAAATATCTTGAGATAATTTATCTACAATAAGTGATGGAACTAAATTTGCTCTTTTTGGAAAACAAAATGTAGGAAAATCTACTTTAACTAATGCAATAGTTAGAGAGAAAAGGTCCATTGTATCTTCAATTCCTGGAACTACTAGAGACCCCATAAATATTTCTTTTAAATATAATAAAAAGAATTTTTGAATCGTTGATACTGCTGGCATAAAAAGGCATTCTAAAACAAAGGAAGACATTGACAAAAGATCTATGCAACTAGCTAAACTAGCAATTAAAAGAATAGATGTTGCTGTACTTGTTTTAGATGTTAATGAGATAGGTGTTGAGCAAAACGCAAGAATAGCAGGTTATATACATGATCTAAAGGTTCCTGTCATTATTGCTGTAAATAAGTACGATACATTAGAAAATAAGAGCGAAAAAACTCAAGATGATATTAAGTTAAAAATATTTTCTTACTATAAATTCATCTCTTACTCTAAAATAATTTTTATATCTGCTTTAAATAAAAAAGGCATTGAAAGACTTCTTGACTCAATAGACGAATTGAATTATAGGTATAGTAATCTAATGTTAAAAACTTCAAAACTTAATAACAAATTAAGTGAATGAACAATAATAAAACCTCCTCCAAGCAAAAATGGTATACAATTAAACTTAAAGTACATTACTTTTGATTTGAAAAGCAAATCGTTTATACTATTTTGTAATAAAACTGAACTTATGCATTTTTCTTATATAAGATACATAGAAAATCAAATTAGAAGAGAATATAACTTTGAAGGAATTCCTATTACAATTAAATTAAAAAAGAGCTAAACATGATTTCAAATTACGAAGATAACAATACAATTCTATCTATTACCTCTAAAAACAACAATAAGTACGAAGATGTTTCTATTACTTCTTCTGGTTCGCCAGGTAGGAACAGTTTTTCGGGTAATAAAAATATAAATATAAAAAACATAGATGACAATGATGTTAAGATTGTTATTGTCGGATCAGGAGCTTTTGGCACAGCTGTTGCAAACGCTTTGTCTCAAAGAAAAAAAAGCAATGTTGTTATATATGGTATTGATAGAGAAGAAATCACTGACATTGACAAGAACCATAGAAATTCAAAGTACTTTAGTACAAAACTTTCAAGTAAAATATCTGCAACAAGAGATAAAGTTTCTGCTTTTGAAGAGGCTGATTTTATATTTATAGGTTTACCTACTCAAGCAGTTGAGACGGTAATCAAATCAACTGTTCTACCTAATATAACAAAGCCAGCTTATTTTGTTAATTTGTCTAAAGGGTTAGATTATGTAACTATTAATTCAATATCAGAAAAACTTAACAACATAATACCCTCAAGTTATAATCTTGGAATATCTAAACTTTCTGGTCCTTCATTTGCGACTGAGCTAGTTCAAAAGTCTCCCACTGCATTAGTAGCTGCTTCTAAAATACCTGAAGTTTCTATGCTTATTGAAAAGCTTTTTGAAGAAACTAATTTTATTCACATCGAAAAATCAAATGATATTTTGGGAGTGGAATACTCATCAATATTTAAAAACTCTTTGTCTATTCTTCTTGGTATAGCTAGTGGATTAGGTTTCAAAAGAAATACGTTGTCTATAATTTTTGTTAATGCTTTAAAAGAAATAAGGTCTTTAGGAGCCCAAATGGGTATAGAAGATGAAACTATATTAGGGTATGCAGGACTTGGGGACTTATATTTAACTGGTGGATCTCTTAAGTCAAGAAATTTCACTGTTGGATATAAAATAGGAAGGCAAAATAAAATCACAAAAAAAGTCCTTCAAATTTTTAGTACTATAGAAGGTTTAAAGTCTGTAGAATTTTTACAAGGAATAGCATCACAAAATGGAATTTCTCTTCCATTGAATACTATGCTATATGAAATTATATATTTAGGCAGACAACCTAAAGAAGCTATTGACAGTTATTTGAAGAACTTTTGCATGATTAATTAATGATTTAACATGCTTATAAATGTATAATATTTTTAGGAGTAATAATGTCATTAAACAAAAAAGATATCGTAGATTTAATATCTACTAAAACTACTGTTAGTAGAAAAGATATTCAAGCAATTGTAGATGAAACTTTTATTAGTATAACTGAGGGAATAAAAAGTGAAAATGATAGAAAAGTATCAATTTCAGGTTTTGGAGTTTTTCAATCAAAGGACAAACCATCTAGGATAAGAAGAAATCCTTTAACAGGTGAAAAAGTTCAAATAGAAGCATCTATATCAGCAAGTTGAAAACCATCAAAACAGTTAAAAGATAGTTTAAATAATAAATAATAAAATATAATATTATTGTGGTGCACAGTCTGCTGAGCATACACAAGTGTGTTAGGAAAGTCCATGCTACCACAAGCTGAAATGTTTGTAGTGTTCGTACTAAAGCTAATAACTTTAGGCACCTTACGGTGACGACTAGTGCCACAGAGACGAGTTGTTTAATTACAAGTGAAACGGGTAAACTCTGCGAGGTAGAAACCCAAATTAGGTAGGGGAGTTTTGACAAAGAAAAAAAACTAAGTCAAAAAGCAATAGCTAGATAAATAGCAGACGTAATACAGAACATGGCTTATGTTCACCACAATTGTTTTTTTATTAACTAATATTAATAAAAAAACAACTATAAATAAAAAAGGAGAAAAAATGATTGATGTAAATGATTTAAAACCAGGTATGACATTTAAAGATAAAAATGATATTTTTATAGTTATAAACGCTTCTCATTCTCACCAGGGTAGAGGACAATCTAATGTAAAACTAAAAGTTAAAAATCTTATAAGTGGTTCTATAACTATAAAGTCTGTTTCAGGTGGAGGTAAGTTTGAAAAAGCACATATAAACAAAAAAAGTGCTACTTACTCATATGATGACGGAGAAAATTTAATTTTTATGGATGATGATACATTTGAACAAATAGGTATACAAAAGTCAAAACTTGAGTGAGAAATCAATTTTATTGTTTCAGAATCAAAAGTTACATTAATATCTTATGAGGGTAGAAACATAGGAATTCAATTAAAAGCTCAAGAAACATTAAAAATATCTGAAACTGAACCAGCAGTGGCTGGCAATACAGCATCAGGAAAAGCATTAAAAAAAGCAATAACTGAAACTGGGTTAGTCATACAAGTTCCTTTGTTTATTAAAAATGAAGACTTAGTTAATGTTTCGACCGATGACGGTTCATACGTCTCTAGAAGCAAGTAGTTTTTATTTAACTATTTTTATTTAAAAATCAAATAGAAATAGTTAAATAAAAATATATAATATAAATAGATATAAAATGGGTAATGAAAATTTAAAAAAATCCAACAGTGTTAATCAAGAAATTAAGTCTTTAACAAAAAAAGAACTTATTTTGAGATACACCGATGAAATAACTTTTTCTAATGAGAAAGACATTAAGGTTTTAAACAGTATAAAAAAATCTTATTTAGTAGATTTCTTTATTAAAAATGACAAGAAATATAAGGAAATTTTTTCTAACAAAGATGAATTTTATAATAGTGATAAAATTATTGAACACATTTTAAAAGAGCTATCAGATAGTTTAAAAATTAAAGATTCTAAAAAAATTAAATCATTAATTCAAACAAGAGAGAAAGACATAAAAAAAGGAATTGTTGTAAACAAAGCAACTAGCAGTTCTAGTATAGATACTGAACTTAATAAGTTTTTAGAAAGTGTAAAAAGTAATTCTTTGGACAATAATACCAAACTTGATAGTATAAAAAAATCAGCTAGGTCTCAAATAATTAAATTGCAGGAAAAAGAAGAGGAACTTAAAGAAATTCTTACAAAGAAAGAAGATTCTACAGCTAATAAAGTTGATAAAAAAATATCTAATTTTGAAAATAATAATGCTAAGGATAAAAAAGGCATCGAAAAGAAAGTTAATAAAAACATATCAAGTAATGAAATTAACTTAACTAAAAAGGACAATAAAGAAAATTATAAATATGAAGATCTAAGGCACAAAGCTTCTAAAGAGAGAATGCAAAAAAATTCTGAATGTGCAAAAAAAATTGTTGCATTACACACTAACTCGCTGATTAGTTATGGAAAGCAAATAGAAGAAATTAACACAGAAACAAAAGACTCTATATCAAAGTCTCTTTTAATAGAAGATAAAGCAATAAGAAATGAGACAATAGAAGCAATTAAAAATTTAGCTAAAGACAAAATTAAGAAAATAGAATCAGAAAGAGATAGTTTTGTAAAGGATGAAAGAAACAAGCTTTTAGATGAACAGTCTACTCAAACCCCCTTTGAAATAGAGTTTTCTAATTTAGTTTATGAAAAAAAAGAGTTTATTAAAAATGAGATTTTACTAATTAAAAAAGAAATTGAGTCGATGGTTATTAGTAAAGAAATTTCTTTGCCTTCAATTAGAAATGTTGAAGATGAGTTTAATCAAGTAACTCTTAGAAAATGAAAAGATTTATTATCACTAGCAAAATTGAAAATAAGTATTTTAGAACAAAGATCAGATTTCGAAAAGGCAAAAGATATTACTTTTGAAAAGTTTAATTCTAAAATCGAAGACTTAGGTTCCACTCAAGATTTTTCTACTAAGGAAGAAAAAGTAAGAAATCACTTAGAAAATGAAAAAAAGAGAATCAAACTAGAAAATAAAGTGAAAAAAAGTAATGCCAAAAAAATTTCTATAGAAGAAAAAGCAAAACTTAAAAATGAAAAGCATAATAAAATTAGTGAATTAAAGGAAAAAGAAAACACAAATGCAAATAGTCTTGATTTAGCATTGAAAAACGTTGAGGATTCTCATGCTAAGAAAGTTTTATCTTTAGAAAATAAAGTAGCGAAACAAAAAAATAAAAAAGAAACTAAAGAAAAAGTAAAAGCAGCTAAGTTAAAAAATAGAAAAGAATACAACGAACTTAAAGATAGGTTAAAAGAGAAAATAGCTCTTGAAAAAAAAGAAATAGAAACTAACCTTGAGTTAAGCGAGAGAGATTTAATTGATAGCAAGTCAGAATTTGAAAATAATTTATTACAGTTAAAAAAATATAATGGTAACAACTTTGACAGCAAGAAAAACAAGATTGATAACGAATACATAAACAAAAGTAATAATGATTTAGTTGAAACTCTTGATATGTCTATTAATGAAATAATTAATAATAAGGAAACTGGTTTTAAGAAAAAACCTGAAAATAATTTGGATTCAAATGAAGAAAACAGTAATACTCAAATTACGTCGGAAATTTACATAGAATCAATAAAAGGAATTAAAAACAAGGATAACTTTAACGATGGCACTTACAATAAAATAAGCATAGAAAAACAAAGAAAAAGCAAATATGATGAATTAATTTCAGAAAATTCTGGTAAAGATGTAAATGCTTTTATAAGTGAAACTGATAACAAAGAATCCACAGATGCATACACTTCATTAATAGACTCTTCTAACAATAAAAAAAGTGATTTGTCTGTCAAATCTTCTAATTCTAACGTGTCTTATACAAAAAACATTGAAAATAAAAAAGCTTATGATAAATTATTTAATTCTAACGAATCTAATAACGATTCAGATAATCTATTAGGTTTAGATTTTGATGAAATTGAGAGAGAAGTAAAGAATCTTAGCATTAATAATGAAAACACAGATAATAATAAAAGTATTGATTCAGATAAAATTAAGATTAAAGTGGATGAATTATTAGGCAGCTCTGATGAAAATCATAAAAAAGAGGTTAATGATTTAAATTTTGAAAGTAAGGAATCAGAGCCTATTTTTTCAAATAAGTACACTTCTTCCTCTAAATCATTTAGTAAAAATATTAAGAAAAATAGTTCTAACTTAAATAATAATAGCACTGGTGAGTCTGATCAAATAAGTATGTTTTTAGAACCCGAGGACCTTAACACTGATTATGCAAAATCTGTAAGCCTTAGTTATGATGAAAGTTTTAAGAGAGACAATCATTCTAGAAAATTTGTTTTTGGAAACAAAGACTCTTTAACTACTAAAGAAAAAAAACAAAAGCTAAAAGAACTTATTTTAAGACAAGAAACAGAATTAAAGTTGTATAGAAGTGTAACTGATAATAAAAATGAAATAAAGACATTAGAAAAAATACATTTGTTGGAAAGAGAGGAATTTAAAAAAGGTAATTCAGATTTTATAAATTGAATTGACTCATCTCAAATAAAAGTCGGAGACAGTTTAAGTGCTATAAGAAGATATTTTGAAGAACATAGAAAAATTATGGAAAATAATGGTTTTTCTAATAAAAAAATAACTTGAGAGAATGCTTTAAAAAGTAGCAATACTTCTGAAAATGACATAATTACTAATTTAGATAAAACATCTTTAGACAAAATATCGTCTTCTAAAAAAAGAAAGGAATTTAAGAAAATAAATACAAAAAAATCTGATGAAATATTTGATGATAGATATACAAAACTTAGAAATGAATTAACTTCTGATCATGATAAAAGCGAAAAAAGTGAAAAGTATTCTAATAGACTTGGATTAAAAGAAGATTTTGCTTCTTCAAGTAAATTCAATGGTAGTTTCTATGTAGATATTTCAGAAGAAAATAAAAATCCTGGTGTTGATTGAAAGCAAAGATTAAAAGATAGAGAAATGATGAGTGAAGTAAGTAAAAATTATAAACCAGAATCTCATGAAAATGTAAATTCTATGCCTTATATATCTAAAATACTTGACAATAAAGTTAAAGGAAGAGATAATTCTGAATTTGTTAGTTTACAGAATAGTGCAATAAGTACAACTCTTGGTGAAGATCAATATGAAAGAAAAAGAAATCTTTTTAAAAAAGGAGACAATGAAAATACAAAACAAAAAATTGATGTTGATTTAGATTCTCTTGGTAGAAAGATGGTATCAGAAAATACCAAAACAAAGAAAAAGAATGTTAATTCTATTAGGGATATTAAAGGTAATAATTCATCTGATATTAAGACAGTTAATAATGCAAAAGGTTTAACAATGTATCAAAATCCAAACCTTGATTATAAGGACTCTATGTTGAACAAGTTAAGAAAAATAGAAAATTTAGCTTTTGAATTAAATAATAATGATGAAAAGAAAGATAGCAATGATAATAGACTTAATAAAAAAGGTTTAATTAATAATAATATTATAAATAAGAAAAAAATATCTACTATTGATAAATTAAATGAGCAGCAAAAAATAAAAACAAAACACAAGAATTTAGATAATGAGGAAAACAATAAAGATGATTCTAAGAAAAATAAAAATTCAAAAAGCAGTTCTAAAAATCTAAGCAAAATAAAGAAAAATGTTAGTTTAGATAGAAATGTTAATAAAGTTTCAGAACCAAAAAGAGAAATAAAAGAAAATAAGAAAATAGTTTCTTTAAAGAAATCTAAAAACTTTGAATTAAAAATAAATAATATTAACGTTAAAACTTCTACAAACAAAGTTGCAGACCTAAATGATATAATAAGAGAGTCATCTTTTATAGGTAAATCTTATAAAGAAAAAAAGGTAAAAAGTTCAAATAGTTTAGTAGAAAGAGTACAAAAAGCTTCTATATCTGGAAATGTTAGCATTAAAAATAAAGCAAAAAAAGAAAAAGACAATGAAAATCTTAGACTAATGATGTTAGCTAGCGGGAAAGAGTACAAGAATGAAAATGAAACTAGAACTATTAACAGAGATAAAAATTTTAAAGTCAATAAAAAAATATCTATAAAAGCTAATATGCAAAAATCTATGTCTCAAATTGACTTGTATAAAGATAACTCTTTACAAACAGAAATAAAAAGAAGTAAAGAAAAATCTTTTTTTCATACAAATAAAAACGATGCAAAAGAAATATATGGTAAAAAAATAAAAGAATCTAAAAATCATGGTTACTATGATAAAAAGTAAAGTGTAATTATCACTTTATTTTTTTTCCGCTTATTCTTGTAAAATCAATTTTTTTCATTTTATTAATATTAAAAAACATTATAGTATTCTCTGCAAATATATAAATAAATTTTGCCTCATCGTAATACTTAGTAATAGAGTTTGGTTTTAGTGATTTTATTGTATCTATTACTATTTTATCTTTATTTACAACAACTATATCCACATTGTATCTAAGTAAGTAAGTGTTAAAAGACTTGCTATTGTATACAACAAAACCTCTTCTAAAATTTAAATCACTTACTTTTATAACTTTATCTATTTTATCAAAAAAATTATTTATTTTTTTAACATATATTTTTTCTCTTTTTCCGTTCATTACTATTTCGTAATTTTTACTATTAGTTTTACTCATTTATATTGATATTATAAAACACTTTTATATTATAATTTTATATAATATTTATATGGCAGGACACTCTAAGTGAAAAAACATTCAACATAGAAAAGGAGCTCAAGATAAGAAAAGAGCAAAGGCTTTTCAAATAGCATCAAAAGAAATTCAAATTGCGATTCAGTCTGGAGGCAGCGATCCTGATAATAATTCTTCCTTGAGATTGGCAATTGAAAAAGCGAAAGCATCAAATGTTCCTAAGGATAACATACAAAGGATATTAGACAAAGGTAATAAAGATAAAACTAATTATCAGGAAGTCATTTATGAAGGTTATGCTCCAGGTGGAGTAGCACTTATTATAGAATGTCTCACTGACAACATAAATAGAACAGTTTCTAAAATAAAAGCTACCTTAACTAAAAAGGGAGGATCTTTAGCTACATCAGGCTCAGTAACATATTTATTTGAGAGAAAAGGTAAAATAGTTTTTAATTCTGATATAGATGAGGAGAAAATAATGGAAGCAGCTATAGATGCAAATGTTTTGTCGTTTGATGTTGAAGACGAAACATATTTTATAACAACAGAACCTAAGAATTGAATTAATACTTCTGTTGTTTTAAAGGGCATAGGAATAACTGATTTCATAGAGAACTCAATATCTAGAATGCCCCTTTCCTTTATAGAATTAGATGTAAATAAATTAGATAAATTTGAGTTATTAATAGATGAATTAGAAGAAATAGATGATGTTTCTAATGTGTTTAGCAATGCTAATTTCTAATCTTTCTAATATAATAAATATATGATAAACAAAAATTCAGTTTTCAAGCAAATCTTAGAAAAGTTTTCTAGTAGTGATGATATAAAATTTCAAAAAGTAAGGAAGGAGACTACTTTTATTGGTGAAGGCGATAAATATTATTATTACTATTACTCTGAAAGCCTTAATGTTATAGAAAGAAATTTGAATAGCTTAATATTTGATTTATTAAATCTTTTAATAGAGTACGAGCAAGGGACTATTGGATTAAAAGTTAAGAGCATTAAAGAATTTAGAATTGAAAATATTGTAGATCAAATATCTATAATAGGGAATTCTTTAGGCTACAACTTTAGGAAGCAAATTATAAGAGAAGTATTTAAACAACAAAGACAACCATCTAATGACAAAGAAAAAACAATATTAGATATTGGAAACTCGTTTTATTCAATTAATTCTGAAGAAATGAATTTGTTAGATATAAGCCAAAGAATCACAGGTTATTCTGGATTTAGAGATTTTGATTTAAAGGTAAACAGTAAATCACTAACTAGTTATAAAGATATTAAATCTAAATACAATAAAATAAATGAATTAGCAAATGATGAAAATTCCTCTCTTTTTTTTGTTTCATCTGTTGCTTTCTTTTTTATAAGAAATGATAAATTCTTTAGAAGCAATAACGATATGACAAGCATAATGTTTTTAGAAAAAATACTTTCTAAAACATTACCAAAATCTGTTATTGAAATTATTCCGCTAGTCGAAGTAATAAGTAGATATGATTCTTACATTAAAAAATACATTAGTTTGTCTTCTGAAACTTTAGACTTAAGCTATGTATTTGTTCTAGTGATGGCTATAATAAGTGAGTCAGTAGTAGAAAAATACAATAATATATTAGAAGAATATAAAAGCATAAAAATTACAAGGTCTAATTTAGATGCTAAGCAAGCTAACTATTATGCAAGAGTTTTGATTTCTGAAAACCCTAACATAACTAAAAGGCAAGCGCTGTTTTATGTTTCTCATAGAGACAAAGGTGTTTTTTACACAATTGAAAATTTTAGAGATTATACAAGTTCTAGTTATGAAACTTCCAGGACTTCAATGGAAAATCTGGTCAATATAAACTTATATGTTAAAGTCAAAGTTGGTAAGAAGTTTGTTTACAAAGTAATGTAATAATGAACGACATAGAAAGAAGTAAAATTTCTAGATATAGAAAAGGATTATATGTAGAATGAGAAGACATTTACCTAAAACACGGTTTAAGTAGAAATTTTATTAGTGACTTAAAAGAAAATCATGATTTTAATAATGAAATTATAGATAAGTATGATTCTATTTATTTAAAAATAAAAACAGTTAATCATTTTACTTTAAATGTTTCAAGTTTTTTAAATCTCTTTCCTAAAACTTTTAAAGAATGTACTATAGAGATTCCTTCTACTGAAATAACATCTGACTTTAATACTATTTTTATTTCATCAATTCCAAACAGAGTAAGTATTGTATTTGAAGAACTAAGTCCAAAGTCCAAGTTTGCAATGAAATTCATTAAAAATTGTTTAAAAAGAAACATAAAGGTTGATATCACGTTACTTATAGATAAAAGTTTTAACATAGAATCTTTTGAAAAATTCATAAATAATGAGATTATAAAAGATGTAACTCACTTTTCTTTTTACCAAAAAGATGAAAAATATAGCAAAGTAGTTGATTCATTTATTAACTACTTAAAAGAGGCAATGAAATTAAAAAATTTTGAAAACTATGACTTAAGCCACTTTGCAAAAAATGGTAGTTATTCCATAATAAATTCTATATACAACAACATGTTTTACTGAAAATCAGTTGGATTTAATTCTAATGGCTTTAAGCATTACGAAAATAAATTTATGGTACTAACCAACAGTAACGAAAGCATTTTTTCAAATGACGAGGTTATAATTGAAGAAAAAGAAGTACTAAACCTTTTATTATCTAATTTGTGAAGCACCAAATTAGGTTTAAATAAAAACATAAAAACTCATATAAAGGCCATTGATAGTAAAAGATGCGAAATACATTACTTAGTTAAAAAAGGTTGATTAATAGAAGGATCAGAATATATATACATTTCTAATATAGAATTTTCTAGTGATGTAAAAGATATGTTGCTTTAGTATGTTATAAATTATTATGATATGTTTATTGATAATAAAAAAGTAGATATTATATATGATGAAAATAGAAAGAATCTAAGAAAGATTGATTATGAAATATCTCTTTCGTATTCATTGACAAATATATTAGATGGTGTAGGAATTAATGTGTCAAGCAAAAAGTGATACAAGGCAATAATTAAGCATTCTTTACTTTATAAAGGTATTTTGGAAAAGTATAGTAACAAAACATTTTTTTTACAGAATAAAGAAGAGTGAAAGTATGAAATTAATATCTTTTCTGAGTCATTTAATAAAAATTTATCTAAGGAAGTTATAAAGTCATTACAGTGATTCATGACTTGTCTTTATCATAATAATGGAAAGCTAAAAGACTTCAATTATATTAATCAGTTTATTTATTCTTATAAAAAAGACTATCTTTCTAATATAAACATAAAAACCAATCATAATAAGTACTTATATAGGTATAAAAATTATCTATTAAAAGTCAATTATAATAAATCATTTAATCAATATAGTAATAGTAATAGATTGTTAAAACATGTTAGTACTGAAAAACTTAAACAAATGTTAAATGAATATTTTGCTGAAGATCAAAGTTTAGAAGTTGAAAAAATTTGAAAAAGTAATGATTTATTAATAATGTTAATTGAAAACAGCAATAATATTTTCAAAAGAAGAATTGACAAGAGATCCATACTTAACAATAAATTTAATAATATAAATACTTTTAATAATCTGATAGTTAATCTTAATGACTATGAAAATTATTTGTTTGCTATAGAAACATTAAATTTTTATCTTAAAGTTTTGGTTAAAATAAAATATGTCTTTGATCAAAACATTAAGATTAAAAGTCCTAACTTTTGTTTAGATAAAGATATGATTGAAATTAGTAAAGAGATAATATTAAAAAAAGTAAATAATTAATATTTCTAAACAAGTTAGTTTACATGCTAGTTAGTAGAGAATATTTAATATATTTGATTGATATTTTAAATTACAAAAATAAAAATAATAGCACATTAAATGATTTATTTTCAAATCATAATATTGCAGAACAAATATCAATAGATGACTACTTTAAATTATTTTACACTTATGGATTGCAAATCAATGCTGTTAACAAAATTACCTATGAGCGTTCAAAAATATACATAGCTTTTGATAAAACAACTTATAAGCCCATTTTGCTAAGAAATAAAGAGAGTATAAATAAAATTAATAATTACAATAACTTATCTGAGTACAATATCTATGAAGTAATTTTTAAAAAAAAAGTAAACTAAAGCATAGAAAAAATAACATAGATAATGCTTGGAGAAACAGTCTTCTTAATAATACTTTATCATCCATATCTTTTTCTGTATTTTTTTCATTTTTGTATTGTGTAACTGCATATTATTTTAACGAATATAATTCAAATGCTTATATGGCAGCAGCTATGCTAACTGAAATGCTAGTTGCTAACATTTTTGTTATTAGAATATTAGAGAAAAATTATTTCAAACAGTATAAGAAACAGTACTCATTTAAGAAAATGATTTTTTTCTCTAATTCAGTATACTGTAAAGAAATAAATAAAGATTCTTTTATTTTTTTTAATTACCTAAAAAGAATAGATTTTAAATTTTTTTATTTATCTTCCGCTTCTTTCTACATTGTCTGATTCATTACTTTGTTTGGTTTTGAACGCTTTATTTATATAATATCTTTATTTCTTTTTAAAATCCTGATATCACACTTGCTAAAAAATTCCTTAGATAAAAGTAAAGAATTGGGGGTCATCATTCAGTTACTAATTGACTACTTTTTTATTGCCATAATAGCTATTATTTTTAATGATGTCTTAATAATATTATCTTTAATTTATATTTCTGTTTGCTTGAATCTATACATCTATTTTTCAAATAAAAAAATAAGTAACTATGAATTCGCAAGAATAGATGCGCTTTTTTTTCATTCTTTAATTAATGACAAAAATAGTTATTTGGAAGTAGACAGCAAAGTATTTGAAGTAAATAAAAACTATGAAAGCAAAAAAAAGAATGCTGTTTTCTATTTTAAAAATTCATTTGATTTAGAGAGGACTTATGAACTAATCATGAGTTCAAAAGATAACGATCCTAATTTAAGCTTAATATCTGATTGATTAAAATTTTTTAAAAAAAATAATTTCAACATATTTTTTTTGAGATACACAAATGTTATTGCATATTATCCAAAAAATAATAAGAATCTTTTTTATAAAAGGTTAAATGTTATGAGTTATCAAGAAAGCTACATAATTGAAAAAATAAATAATATCAAAATTAAAAATGCAACTTTTATTGTAATTTTACCTAATTCTTACAACTACTTTTTTAAAATATTACTAGATTATTACATATCTAAAAATAATAGAAATCTAAAATTCGTAATATTAACAAGTAACATAGATTACTACAATGAAAGATGATGAATGTTAGATGATAAATAACTTATAATATCATTATGAGTTTTAATCACTATTCCAGACTTTGTGAAATTATAAAAAAATTAGGTTATATAAGAATAAAGAAAATTAACAAGGAAACAAAAACAAAAAGATTCAATGGAGAATATAATTATTACAGCCATTATTATAGACTTGTTGACAAAAATAATGAGCATATAAAGTACGGAAAATTTCAAGATTTAGAAAAACTTTCTATCTATCTGAAAATTTCTTTAGTTGAGTTGGAACTTTATATAATAAATTAATGTTTTTTTTAAAACTATTATTTTACAATTAATATAAGATATAAATATGATTAAATGATATAAAAAGAAAAAAGAAGATACAAAAAATTACCTTGAATCATTAGATGAAGAGCAAAGAAAATTAGCCATAAGATCATTCAAGAAAAGTTTTTATACCACAGTTTTTTTTATCATAATAGGTATCGCTTTAACTGTTTTATTAATCATATCTCTATAAAATTAAGTATGAAAAAAGAAAAATTAACTATAGGGGCTCATGTGTCCTTTAAAAAAGAAACACAATTATACGGATCATTAAAAGATTTGTTATCTATAAATGCTAATTCAGGTGGGATATATATCTCTGATTCCAGATCGTACAGAAAGTCATTTCCTATAATTGATCAAAAAAATAATATTGAAGAATTATTAAAAAATACCGATTTAAGCTTAGAGAAAATAATAGTTCATTCTCCTTTAGTAGGTAATATAGCTAACGGAGACTTAACAAGTGACACTAGAAGAAATACAATTGAATCATATTATAAAGATTTAATAAGGATGTCTA
>NW_028140773.1:0-15462 GCF_965202585.1 Thalia democratica | reverse complement strand
CATCTTAAAACAAAAAACTTATTTAAATTAACTTGGTTTAATTTTGTTTACATTTAGTTAATATATCGAAAGCAGACATTAACAACATCTTTAAAAAAAACGTTATGCTTATTGGTTTTTAGATGTAATTCAGGCAGTACGACTATAAAAAAGACTTTTTCATTTTGTTTGTATTAACATTTGTTTCTAAATATTTTAAATTTGAAACTCTCTATTTACTAGCTTTATTTTGTTTAGAAATATTTGGTCAGTTTATTAAGCTTTACTCTTTTATATTACTATTTAACCAAGGTTTTTTTATATTCAATACCAATTTTATCACTATAGTACAATTAGAAATGATGTAAAAACTTTGTAAAACACTACTTAAAATGCATTAGGTTTTAAACAAATAAAAGTTTATAGACTTTTTTAGTTTTAATAATTCAAACAAATAATTAAAAGCTAAAGCAGGGTCAATATATATATTAATTCTTAAAACTAAATACTTTATAAACATTGTTTATTTAAACTTTAAATATCATGCTTAAGGAAGTTTTGTTTACCAAATAAACTGAAATTGGCACAACTTTACAAAATTATTTTAATAGTCAATGGGACATTTAAAAAAACATATTTACTAAAAATACTAAAATTTATCCAAGTTTTAATCGGCATGTTTAAGTTCTGAAATTCGAATAGTTTTTGTGCTTTGTTTTATATTTTGTAATAAAATATTAAACATTTGGGTACATTTTAAAGTTTTTTAACAAAATTTTAGCTAAAAATGCTATTTCCAACCAAAAAGCAGTTTTTTATAAAGAACTTTAAGTTAATTTATTTTTTGATTTTAGTCTTAAAAAGACAAAGTTTTAGTTATATGACTATCAAAAAATGTCGCTTACTGAAGAAAACTAGCTTATATTAAATTAGTATATTTTACACCCATATAAATCATACTTGGAACTGATTGATACTTAAAGCTATTCTATACTACTCATAAAAACAAGAGCATGACAATTATTGGTTAATTTTTATATATAAAAACACACATTATAACAACAATAAAAACATAATCATACTTTAGAAAACACTTTAAAAGGAGTCAAAACCTTTATGTATGTTATAATTTTAAGAAGTGTAGTTCTAGAAGATGGTTGTTTTTTTTAACTTAAAACTTAATTGTTATGTAAGTTTTGTTAACTAATTAAACTAACATTAGCAAAACTATAACTAACACTCTGATTTATTTACTAAACGTGGTATTAAGATAGTCAGTATCAGTTTTTATACATTTAAACAAATAATATATTACTTACTAACTATTACTTAACTAGGAAAAAACAAGAACAATAAATAATAAGGTCGATTACTAGCTTTTACTGATGTATTAAATAAAAATTACAAAATAGATATTGTAAAACTTTTATATTTTATAATAGTTCAAATCAGTTAATTAGTATTTTAAGCCGGTTTAACAAGCTGGTATAGTTTAACCTTATTAACTAGGTACCAAATTAGTTAACTTACTTTTATTTGAATTTTGACCAAGTTTTTTACTTTAAAAATTACCTGTCGAAACATGTTTGCATAATTGTTGTAATATTAAAAGTACTTATAAAACGTTAAATTCAAGTAACGACTTTTTTTTAGTTAATAACAATGATTTTCATAATACTTTTTTAAGCTTTGAATATAAATAGTTGCAGTTTAAATTAGGTCTGAATATTTTTAGGCAGTACAAGCAAAATGACAATCAATTTAATTAAAATAAATTACACTGTCTCTGTTTTAGTTTAAGAATTCCGGGTAAAAATAGCTATAACTGAACTATTAGTAAAAGTATATTTAGATGATTTTATTTAAGAAAATTGAAAAGTTTATAACTTTTAAGTAATGAATATTAAAGTTAGAAAGTACAAAATAAATAAATTACTTTGAATAAAAAATAATTGTTTAGTGTTATTAAAGCGGAAAATTATATATTTTTTAAACATAATATACAATAAACCTATCAAAGTAGGTGTAGTAAGAATATCTTTAAAGTTATTCTAAATTGGCAGATATAACAATCTGGCTTCAAACATCCTTATCAGGGACTACAACAAATTAATTATCAAATGTTTCAATTTATATAAATCGTGATATCTTTAATTTGTGTGTATTTGTAATGACATTGATAACTTTCTACTATGTTTTAAAAATATTATTGAATAACTTAGAAAATAAAAATAAATTTGTAGTAATAAAACTGTAGCGAGTTGTTTATCTTTTTTATTTAAACTTAATTTTTCAAATCACCATAGTAAAGTCGTTGCAACTAATTTTTCTACCTTATCAAATTATGTTATAACTTTAAGTTATTTAGAAGCAAACTATCAGACATTATCTCTTATGAAATAATCAAATAAATCATACTGCTTAAAAAACAATATTAAAACTATCAAATTATATAAGAAATTTTTCTATAAACTAAACTTTTAACTTAACAACTTAACTAAACATCAACAAATTTTTTAAAATTATTAATGGACGATAATTTAATTATTTCATATTTGTCTTTTAGTTTATCCATATTAACGGTAATAAATACTTGTATTAAAAATTTTCCAAAACTTCTATGAGTAAAAATAAAGAACATAAAAAAAAAAACTTCCATTTAAATAGCAGTCAGGATAGAAATAGTTATACTTTTTACTGGAGCAGGTATCTTAGATTAGTCAATAAAAGTTTATAAAATAAATAAAAAGTTTAATTCAATTACTATTGATAATTTTAATAATTACAAATTATAATAAGATACAGTTTATTCAGACATTAATAAACAAAAAGTTATAGTATTTACACTTTTAAGATTGATACTTATTGACGTCAATAAATGACCCAAAATTCAAATATCTTTTTTTAATTTAAATAATATATTTACAAATACATTGAGCCTCTATTCTAGATAACATTTTGTAACCAGTTTATAAATCTGATGATACATCTGTAAAACTAACTTTTATTAGACATATATATTAAGTAAAACTGTTTTCAGTTTTTTTTTTCAACTTTATAATTTTAAAACTAATAGAAACAAAAACCTTTGTCCACACTTTTGTTTAACCTTTTTTCTTTAAACTTTTTGTTTGAAAATTGAGTAAATTAACATATATTTATTTATAAAAAATTATTAAGGTATTTGTTGTTTTCTTAAAAACATTATGTTTACCCTTTAGGTCAATATTTATTCAATGTTTATTTATCATTCAAATTATTTTACTATTACTAGACATGAGTTAAATAATGTTTAGTTTAGTAAATATCAAAATTAATTACATTTCTATACAATAAACATTGTCTAGATTAAACTGCTTTAGTATAAATTCGTCATTGTTTTTAGCTTGCATACAAAACGAGATAAAATAAACAAAATTAATAACAGTTTTTGTTGCTTATTATATATTTCATTTCATCCTTTTTTATAAACTATGTATTTCAAACTAAATTTTTATTACAACTAAATGGTGTCTAGTTCGGTTTTAAAAATTTTTCAACCAATGAATATATTTAGCTTTTAAGTGGTTCTTCTTTTTATTACCTTTATAATGTTTTTAATGTGGTTTAAAGTTTTATACGAACTTGCACTGAGGTCATATAACTAATACCAGAAGTTTAATTATTAATTTAACAAATATATTAATTATAATTTAGTAAATGTAGCTAGTTTAATAAAAGAGTTTTAACCAAATAGGTTATTTTAATGATGTTTATGTTTTAGCTACGTGGTCTCCAGTAACTTACTGACTGCTATACTAACGAGAAGTAAAAAGTATACTAACTGTATAAATTACAAAACTATTTCCTAAGTTATGAATAAAACACACTTTGAATAAATGCAATTTTCTTTATTTTCAATAAAATATCTTAGTTCTGAAGAAAGAAACTATTAAATCACGACACAAATAAAATCTATAAAAAGTATTAACAATCGTAAAGTTATATAAATACTAACATCAACTCCGCGATGTAGACGTTTTCTTTATTCTCGAAATTTGTGAATAAAACGTTGAACTTAATCGTAACTTGATCGTACCGCGGAATAACTAAGCAATTAACGCGTATTTGAAAGACAAACGCAAATAAATACGCATCGATATGAAGTTAACTCCTTTAAATAAAATAATCGTTTGTTTTTAATACTGGAATAACGTCACGAAAACTGCGTAAAACAGTTTACAACATCCGCTTTTAAATAAGAAAATGAAATGTTAATATCATTACAGAGTATTCTATAACTAGTTTGACAAAATAGTAAATTGGACAAAAAATGCATTAAGTTTATTTATGAGTCAGGTTATACTAGTAGAGTGATAATGAAACAACTCTTTGAAGTTTTCACAACTCTTTAGTTGAAAGTTTTTTACAATAAGTAAAAATTATAAAATAGATTTTATAATTCAATTTAACAAAAATTAATTTAGAAAAAAGATAAAAATGTCAAAATCAGTACAAATACTCAAAGTTAATTAAAAATAATAATTTAATGATTGTAATAGTATATAAATTAATTCAATTTTATATTATTGCGTTTTTTGGGAAAGGGTCAAACTTTCACAAAGACAAAATTGCACAAGGGGACTAATTTGCACGAATCACAACTTTCCTTAGAAGGCCATATTTGCACGAGAGTAAAAAATAAGCAGATTAAAAAATGTATAAAAAAAAAATAAAATGATAAATTGACAAAAAAAACAAAACGAAAAAAGTTACTGACAGAGGGTAAGGGTTAGGGGTAACAGTGATGATAAAAAAGAATAACAACCTGAAAAATAATACTAAAAAAAAACAAGAAAAATGAATAAATAACGATAAATTAATTAATTTAAAAGCTACCGATCGAGAGTAAGGGTTAGGGCTAATAGTAATAGTGAAATAAATAATTAAACTACAAAAAAATATATAACAAAAAATAAATAAACGAAAATTCAACCCGTGGAAAGTATCTTCATGAAAAAGTGTCTTTGTGTAATTTTGTCCATTCGTGCAAACTTGAAAGCTACTCGCATTTTTTATTTGTGCTTCTAAACTAGGATTTCAGAAATTAGGCAAGATGGCCACCTAGGTTGCCATATCAGAAATGTTGAGGATGAAATGTGCAAAGGGTTAAAAAGAGGGGCGTAACTAATAATGAGCAATAGTGCAGTCATAATGTCAGAAATTTAAACTTCGGTATATGTAAAAAATTCTTGTGTGAATAATAAATTTAAAAACATTAAATAAAGTGCTCTAGAAGTTTATTGTCTGAAAACTTAAAACTTTTACTTTGAACACAATTGATTTAAACATTTAACTTTGTGATAAGCGCTGCTCATATTATTGTCAAAACTAAAAAAATAAGAATTTTGCCAAAATAATAATAAATTCAAACCATAAAGAGTTCGAGTCGACTAGTAAAAAAAAACTTTAACAATGTCACAGTTTTGAAGCAATAGTCAAAATGGTTTTATAACAACAACACATTTTTTACGAGAAAATTTTGTTTTTTAACAACTATCAACTGTGTATGAAATGATTTAAGTTGGTTTAGTAAATAAATGTGCTAATTTGACCTTTCAAAGTTCTATTAGCTTATAAGATAAAGTGTAAATAGAACTCTTTTTAATTTTTTTATTACTTAATTAAACCGTAAAAACTATTTAAAATATACCAGCTCGTTGAACCGGTTACAAATAAGCATTTCAGAGCGAATAATATTGTTACTCTAATACGTAAAAATTTGTAGTGATTTAGAATAATAGAGTTTGTGTTTACTCTTAAATGATGAATGAACTTACTTGCATTTTTAATAAATGAAATGATTCCAAAAAATAAAAAAATAAAAAACGTTTAACAAAAAATGTTATTGTAAATTCTATTTTAACTATTAGTAATGATATCAATTTTAGTTAGTTTTAGAAAATTAAATATACCAAAAGTTAGTTCAAATATGTAAGTAAAAAATTATTTTGAACAAGAAAGCTCTATAGATTATATTAAATTTTTTAGATTTTCATAAGTCTTAACCTGCGGTGTTTGTAAGATTTTATACATTTGCTTTATTATGATTGGTCAAGAAAACAAAATAGTAAGTATGACTGAAGTAGCAGAAAATATTTTGCTTAACCTTTACATATCGGTAAGTGACTTCTGTGTAACGTAAACACTTAACCAAAGTTTTTCTTTAATACTTTAATACGAATACGGAAAAGATAGGATGAAATCAACTTTCAATTTTATAAAGCTTTTAGTGTTAGGAAAGAGGAAATAAAAAGAAAATTAGGGTATTTTAATTGTTAGATTTCAGAATTTAGAAAGTATCAGTTGTAATTGTTAACTAAATTAAAATTAAATGAAGTTATTTATAAAATTACGAAACTTGAGTTTAATGAGTATTGTACAATTACATAGAGTTAACAAAATATATGAAGAGAACTTTATATTTCTAAAAATATTTTAATGAAATTTTATTTTATTTGTGCACGCATTTAAATAAGTAACTAAAATTTTTGGTATAAACAGTATTTTCTCTTGGTTTCTAACTACCAAAATTATGTTTATATTGTATTCTTAATAGAAATATAGTCATCAATAATATTTATCCGAATCATGAAACTAACACTTAATGGGAATTTTAAACTACGACAGTCTATCTAAATAATATTATACGAATAGCAATGAGCTTTAAGTGTTTTACCATGCAACAAAAAGTAAAATAATAATTAAAACCATTTTTTTGTAAAACCATTCTAATAATTGATAATAACAAATTAGTAATCTCTGAATATAGTTATATTTTAGTCTAACCTTCTGCTAT
Source organism: Thalia democratica (assembly GCF_965202585.1). Lineage (NCBI taxonomy): Eukaryota > Metazoa > Chordata > Thaliacea > Salpida > Salpidae > Thalia > Thalia democratica. Next base: position 8,645 of record NW_028140773.1, on the reverse strand, counting down.
ACGTCATGCCACTAAGTAAAAAAAAACAAAATTTACTTATTTGAGATACATTAATGTTTTTTTGAAAGTAATAAATACATATTAATTGTTATTGTTTGTATTTACTTAGTCTAAATTTCTCACAATTTTACTTGTACATAAAATAATTATTCAATAACCTTTTATCCTATGAAAACGCTAAAGCAAAAAACTGTTTAAACTAGTTGTAAAAAAACATATCAAAAAGTTCTAAAAATTTAAATAACTGAGTGTAAACAAAACATTTGGTTTGAATAACAGTATTATAGTATGTATATAGTACTAATACTGAAAATGTTTAAATAAAAACGTACTAAAACTACAGAAAAAATTCGTACTTACATGATTAATTTTATATCACAAACAATATCAGATTGTTTTTAGATTAATAAAAACTCGTTTTGCTTAAGTTTATGTGTATCATTAGTTTTTTTGTTTTTAACCAGTTGAACTGGTAGTTTAATAAATATAAGTTCAATAAAAAGTTACTTACGAATGATATTTCACTTATGCCATGTTATTTATTAACGACTATTTGGTAGTGATAAACAAACAAAGTTGTGAAAAAAAGTTCGCATTATCTAATTTCCGCGTGTAATGCGACAATTTTCAAATACATTGGAATTAATTATACTTGAAGCCATTTTAATACATTTAAATAAACTAAATTTATATAAAAAGAAAGAATTCGACTACACCTTAGCCTTATTTAGTTAAGACCATTTTGTGTTGATTTTTAAAGCTTTTGTTGATTACATTTTTGTTGATTACATTTACGTTTATTTAATAGATTAATCAATTAAATTGTAGAATTTTTTGAACATATACTTGTTGTGTTTTATTGTATTGTTTCAACTGTAATTTCCCTGAAGAGAATTAGACGAAATATATTGGAAAGAAAAGATTTGAGTGTTCATCTATTAATTAAAAGTTATAAAATAAAGTCTGATGTTTTATTACTAAAATTTTTTTATTGATTCAAAATTGCTTTATTCTCCATAAGCTTAAAAATCAGCTAAACTTATAAATAAAAGTTTTATTTTTTAAACATAACTCTGATAAAATAAATTACTAAAACATGTTCATCAGGGTGCCTATTAGTTAGGCATTTTTTTGAGTTTTTACTCAAAAATTGACCATTTGGCAAAAGTCACGAACAAACCATGTTTAAAATATTAGATATTTTGAAAAATTATCTTTTCAAATTTTGATTATCTAAAAATAATCCTAATTCAAACTAGACGAGATCTATAAAGGTAAAACTTGACAGTTTCCATAGTTTTACATGTAGTAATTATCACAAAATCATGTTATGCACAACTTTAGACAAATTAAAAAAAATAAGTTTTACATAGACACTTATTGATTTAGTGCACAAAGACACTTTTGCACGAAGGGTAATTTTTGCATGCGAGTAAAATAAGTTAGTAGACAAAATATGAAATAAAACAAAAAAAAAAACAAAAAGATAAGTTATTGAAAAAGAAAAAAAAATACGTTACTTACCAATGGTTAGGAGAAATAGTAATAGTTAAAAACGAAAGAATAAAAAATAACTAATAAAAATTATTTAAAACAGTTGGTTAATAGAAAAACAAAAACGGTTTCAGTCTACCAAACGCTAATAATCGAATCGGTATAATAAACCTTGTTAACTTGATCTTGTCTAACAGCAGATAAAAGTTCAGGTTTCGGTTTTACAGATTTTTGCCGATGTTTTCGTTGATTCTAAACTAACAGACATTAATTTTCCACAACTGAAATATATTAACACTGATAAAAACATAGATCAAAATAAAAAGTACTTCAAAAGATAAAGTTTTCAATAATTGTCAAATATAAGCCACGCACATTGTTTTATTTGAGCTTTTAAACTCGGTTTATTTAAAAAATTACCTAGATAACCTAACAAAATGTTTCAACTGTCATAAAAGCTATCAAAATTATAATAACAAAACACAACAAGTTGAGTCTTACAGTTTAGATAATATGGTTACTTACAAATTTAAACCATTGTAAACTTGGTTTAAAAAATATAATTTGAATTATGTAAACTATTTTTATTTTAATAAGCTATTCTGAATTCTAAGGGAATTTCCTAAAATTATTAAACAAAAAAATATTTTTCAATTATGTATAATGTAGCGGGTTGGTTTCGCACGAGCGTTTCAAAACGTTCAAAGCGACGAAAAGTGTCTTCGTGCAAAAGTTATAAGTTCTATAGTAACTATTTCATGAAGTAACATATGATTTTTTGATGTGTTCTAAAATATTTTGCTTAAATTTATGTAGATATATATTTATTTTTCTGTTTTTTTTTTTTTGACTAATAATTTAAAGCAGTGCTTCTGAAATGGGGACGCCTATCAGGGGCTCCGCGAGGCTTTTCGAATATAAAAAATTTTCAATATAAAATTAAACATTTTATGTAAAATGAAAATTAGGGGTTCTGCGGAAAAGTTTAACTTTGGAAAAGGGTTCCCCCACTAGAAAAAGGTTCAGAAGCACTGGTTTAAAGTATAAATCGAATGTTGTTTAATGTATTACATTTTTTTTATATTCTTAAGAAAAGATTGTAATTATTCAAATAGAATTTTTTGAATAGTTGAGTTATTTATTGTTGTACATGTTTCATACCCATGTAACAAAAATGATTAAATTAAACACTTAAACAATTAAAAATTTATAGCATTAAATTCTGTGGATAGTGAATAGTAATTATAAATTTAAATTGTGGCTTCAAAAATAGGAATTAGGTATAAAATATAAAAAACTTTAGATACTAAATAAGTAAGTTTTTTACTAATACTAGTTGTATCACATTTTGAGAATAATTGTTTTAATGAAAGGTTTATAAAGTTCCGATGAAATAGACCAAAACTGCTGATTATTGTTGACTGTTAAGCTTTTGATTATTTAGTAATTAATAAAAAGTTGTATACTGGTTTTCCATTAGGGTGCATCTGTTGGCTCGACCTTGAAATTTCACAAAGTTTAATCTTTTGACGTTGGGAAATCACATGGATAGAAAGCACAAAAAACAGCTTCCTAGCTTTAAGCCTGTTGGTGCGAATTACTTTTAAAAATTTCTTTATACCGGTATATTTAATAAGGAATGGGTCTAAATTGCACGAAGACAAAAATGCACGAGGATACTAAACTGCACGAGAACAAAATTGAACGAGTGTACAAAATTGTAAGAAGCCAAAATTGCACGAGTGCACAAAAATACACGTAGACGATTTTGCACCAAGGGTCAATTTTGCACGAGTTACATTTTTGCACGTTACTAAAAAAACAAAGAAAAATTAAAATTAAACAGAAAAAAACAAATTAAAAAATTAATATAAAAAAAAAAGTTACTGACCGAGGGTAAGGGGAAAAAGCGCTTTAAAAAAAAAATAAAATAAAACAAAATTTAATGTAAAAAAAAAAGCTAAAGACCAAGGGTAAGGGGTAACAGTGATAATTAAATTAAAAAAGTAGCTAATAAAAACTATTAAAAAAGATAATTAATAAAAAATTAATTAAAAAAAAGCTACCGACGAGGGTAAGGGGTAACAGTGATAGTAAAAAATATAAATAAGTAAAAAAAAATAAAATCAAAAAAGTTTAGTAAAAATAAAAAAGAAAAAAAAAACTTAGAGGGTTAGAGTTAGGGTTAACAGTGATAGTAAAAAAAAAATTAAGTAAAAAAAATATTAAATATTCTTTTTTTTAATAAAAACATTTATCCTTGCAAAATTGTCTGCTCGTGCAAAAGTGACCATTCGTGCAATTTTATCTCTTTGCAATTTTATCCCCTCGTGCAAAAGTGTCTTGGTGCAATTTAGACAGCTACCCATTTAATAAGCGGAAAAAAAAACTATTCCACTAAAAATTTATTTTCTCCTTCATTTTTGGAGATAATTACCTGAAACAGTTAGGAAATTTTCCTTGCCGTGTTTAAAAAGTTCTGGGTAAACTAAGTTTACAAAAAAATACAAAGTTATTAAAAAAATAACTGAGTTTGAGTTTACTTTTTTGACTAATTTATCAAACATTTTAGTAAGTGGGCTGGATTTACCAGGAAATTTTTCTGGCAGACCGCGGAAATTTTAAAAGTTGTTATATTATTTTAAGTTGAAATATAAAATGTAGTAGGTAACTTTAATGTTAAGCACAAAACGTTAAATATCAAACTAGAAGCACATTTCAAAAGTTCTGGCGTTAAAAATTATTGGATTTGTGCATTATGTTTTTCAAAGTAAAAGTTATTCTTTTTGGCGGAATGTACGTTGCCCACCACTATTTAAGCAAACATTACGAACACATAATTAATATGATTTTTTATGTAATTTTAATTAACTTTGCATATATACTTTTCTATAGAAAAAAAATTACAGAAGCTTGTGCACAAAACGTGGCCAACAGATAAAAATGTTTATATTATAGATATTGCAGTCTGTGTATTTCAAACTGTAACATCCAAATGAATTAAATGTAAAATTGACAAAAAACTTTAAAATTTCCAAGAATTTTAAATTATTAATTTAAGGAACTTATAAATATTATAACTAAATTGGTTAAACCTGCCAACAAGATTATACTTTAAGAGCAGGATTTCCTTTAGTGTCTAAAGTTCCTTTGGGGCCAACACAGAAATTAAAGGGGCCATTAGGTAATAATTTAAAAAATACCATGAGGTCATCATGATGTACTTAAGTTGATGATGAAGAGCAAAAAAAGGTCTTAGGTGCTCTTAATGGTAGTATTTTGAGTAATCTTGTTGAAGGCGGCCATTGCTTTTTCATATTCTTTAAAGGGAGAAAAAAGTTTGGGAAACCTTGGTTTTAAAAGACTTTAAAAAGATTTAAGCCTATATCTTAGAAAAAATTAAATCTAACTTGAACAAGTAAGTTCTTCAGATACTTTGTTAAAAGCTATATACATATATATACATAGACACTGTTAATATATAATGAATTTTCAATAACTTAACCTAAATGTTAATTGCATTTAAGAGCATCTAAATAATAAGTCTTATAGTAACTTATAGTAATAGATAAGATTTAGAATAAGTACTATAAAAATAATAAACACCAACATTTTTGAAGCAATTTAATTAAATTGAGCTAAGAAACAAAAAACTAATTACCATTGAAACTATTACGCAATAATTAGTGTAAAAGACCATAAATTATCAGAAAAAAAAATTTAAATAAAAAAAATAATTAATTCAGATCAAAAAATTTTCAATTATCCATTTTATTTGTTTTTCACTTCTTTTCTTATTCAATTTTCAAATTGAGGTACTACTATCAACAAAAAAAAAAAAATTTGTTCTATGTAATAAACAACGATCATTGTAACCGGAAAACAATCAAATGTAAAAAAGGTATTATTCTAACAACATCAAAATACTTAAACATTAAAAACTATGTATATATAGATTCGAAAATAATTTTACCTAAAAATATTTTAATGGCAGACAGTCTACAGTACAATACACTGATTGTGACGTAATAAAACAGTATGCAATTTTCGGGTAAAAATAAAAAATATTAAAATTATGTTTTCTTTAAAATGATATTGTTTGAGTTGTTAGCATTAAAGTTGTTAAAAAGCTGTTTCAAAAAGTGTTTCGTGGGGATTTTTACAATCTTTGGTTTATAAATATCTGTAAAATTTTAAACATTTTATTTTAAAATGGATACTTTAAAATGTTTAAAACTTAAATATATAAAATTTAAAACAACAAGCTTTATTGTTTCTATTTACAAAAATTATCTAGTTATTTTTGCATAGAAAGTTTTTTTTTTCAAATTTCCAAAGTCTTTCTTACAAAACGGTAAATCTAACTTAACAAAAATCATAGTAAATTCTTAAGTGTAAAATTTCAAAACTTTTACAAATTTACGTTGTCAAGAATTTGGACATGAAAGCAATATAGACAATAAAATAATCAATTCAATTTATCTAAAATAGTCGAAAAAAAATATTTAAAAGCACCATTAAGATCACTTAACAAAATATTAGTATTTAGCTAAGTCTGTTAGTAAAAATTTAGCAAAGTTTTTTTTTAATAACAGGCTCTTAACATGCAAAAAATATACTTATTAAGCTAAATTCATTAGAAAACTTAAACTAATTTTTAATACTTTTAAATAACAAGCCTTAAACTTAAAAAAACATCAATTAATAAATACAAAAAGACATTTAGGCCTGTAGAATAGTTAATTAAAAGTCTTATAGTTTTTACTACTAAACTTAAACTTTCCTATTCAAATACGAATTATTTGCAAAATAACCAAACTAACCATAAAACTATCCAACTTATTCTAATCCTTTCTTAAAAACTCAATACTTATTAGTTTCAAAAACCGATTTTTAGCAATTATTTTTTTTTCTAAAAGCTATTTTTAAGCGTACAAAGTCTTAAATTAACATATAACATTTCCAATTTCTCATAAACAAAATAAAAATTTAACCTAAAAAAATATTTCAAATACTTTTTACTGTTGTTCTATACATATCACTCTTAACCTATATTTTATCCTTAAATCGTTACTGTAAGTCCCCGAATGGCGAACTAAAACCTACAATTTACAAACAAATTGTCTCTTTTTTTTATTCGTCGTGACCCTTGTTCAACAAGTTCCTCTTGAACAGCTCGTACACGGACCAACTCAAAGCGGTGGCCGGTGACTGGTACAAGACCCTGGCGAGTGCGCCACGGAAGAACGTCTTCAGCCCGTTGACCTTGTACACGGTGGTTACGGCGTTGGGAAGTCCCCGGACCAGAGAGTCCTGGTGCTGGGTGTTGAGCAGGGTTTTGCACACGTCAAGCGGGCATGTCACGAACGAAGCTACTCCGCCTGTTAATAGAAAAAAGAAACTGTAAATATAAGAAACTGAAAACATGAAATATTAAAGCTATAATAAGTATATCAATTATTTTTAGTTGGGGACTTTCTGTGAATATATTGTGAAGTCTTAAAGCATTTTAAATTGCTATATATGTATTTTGTTACGTTATATGTACTTATGTTTAAAGCATGTTACGAATGATGCTACCCCGCCTGTTTGGGAAATTTTTGGTTTAATTTATACATGTTTCTCTTAAATGATTCAGGAACTTATCAGGGTTGCCACTCGTTTTTTCAAAAATTTTTCCAAGTTTTTGAAATTTCTTCCAGGTTTCTAAAAGTACCCATTTTTGGGTCTATTTTTAGTTTAAAGTTAAATCAAAGGTAAGAACTGTGCTAAATAGTACAAGAAGATTGAAAAGCTACTTAGAATGTGTTTTTTTAGTAAAAAAAAAATTTGGTGATCACAAATTTTTTTTATCTATATGATAAATTTTTTGTTTCAAACCGAAACTTTACTACTGAACATGTTAAAATTCTTAAAAATTCCAGGTTTTTCCAGGTTTTTTGTTCAAAATTGCATTTTTTTCAAGGTTTTTTTCAAAATTTCTTAAATTACAGGTTTTTCCAAATTATTTTTACCTAAATTGTCAAATTCCAGGTTTTTCCAGAATTCCAGGTAAAGTGGCAACCCTGATTAACTCTTATAAATTTTAACTTTTTTTAAATTATTTCTCAATATGTGAAATGTTTGAAGTACGTTTTTAATTTTATAATTTTTAAAATTGTTTTTGAAAACTATATACGAACAAGTTATATAAAAAATAAAACTAACATAAAAAAAAAAACATTTAAACAATAAAAATATAGATATATACTTAACAAAAAATTCAATAAATTGTACAATTAATAAATACACCTAAATAAGTACTTACCTGCAAGCATTCCGCTGACCATGTGCGTTTTAGGATCGTACTTGCGAGTCGGGTTGAGTTTTTCTTGTGCTTTTTCATACACCACAAAGTGAATCATCTTTTAAATGATAGTATATGGTTAGATCTCACAATAAAGCTTTTTACTTAATATTATTGTTAGACTGTTTGAAAAGACATAAAACCGTTCTAAACTAAAACTCATCAATGTATAATTCATAGAAGTTTATATACGTCTTTAACTATAACTCAAGACCTATTAAAAACTCTTTTAAAACACTTATGATTAAGGTATTGTATTTTTATTTCGAGTAAAAACTACAAAACCAATTTAAATAATTTTAAAGCAACTCTAATAATTAAAACATACGTAGTTTTAATGTGCACCATCAAAACATACTGTTTTTTTAACGTGGTTATGAATAGTATAAAACGTCATAACCCTTATATAACTGTATAATATGTATATCTCAAAATTAAAATTTAATGTTGGATGGAATTCAACAAAAAAAAAAATAACTACACCAATATATTTTAGTATAAACAAACTTGAAAAGGTGCATTCATTAGGTACTGTGTGGTGAAAGATCTGTAGAAGCTTCTGACGCCTTCTTTTTTGTACATGTTCTTAATACACTCGGTGCAAGACTTGTATTTTGAATTGTGCATTTGCATGCGTTGTTTGATTGCTGATGAAATTTTTACTTGAATATATTGAATGTTTTTACAAGTTCTTAATATTTATCTACTTAAACTCTTTTTATACATAATGCATTCAATGCAAGATTTGTAATGTATAGTTGTTTGATTGCTGATGAAAGAAAATTACTTGAATATATTCTTTGTG
>NW_028140772.1:12500-15478 GCF_965202585.1 Thalia democratica | reverse complement strand
TCATGACACAAACAAAATCTATAAAAAGTATTAAAAATCGTAAAAGTATTTAAAATACTAACGTCAACTCCGCGATGTAGACGTTTTCTTGATTCTCGAAACTAGAAATAGACCTTAGCTTGTTGAAACGTCTTGAAGTAAATATAACAACTAATTTTAACGCGTATTTGAAAGACAAACGCAAATATATACGCATTGAAATGAAATTAACTTTCTAGAACAAACAATGTTGTTATGAGTAATTGAGAAAATTGTTTTGAGAAAGGTTATCGTTGATTTTATTGTTACAAAAAGCTCCATAGGTACTCACATGCTTTAAAATTATATATGAAATTTTTGTATCATTACAACGTTATTGGTAGTGTCTGTTTTCATATTTTCAAAGATAGACTCAAACATAAAATCATAGGCCGACTAAACTGTAAGAAACTTATAACGACAAGAAAAAATTTTCCCTTTTAGAATTGGTGAAATGTATAATAAAAAAAAATAATTTGAATTCTTTTTAAGATACATCGCTCTCCATAATTCTTAATAAGTTTTGACGTAAGAATAGAATTTTTATAAACTGTCACAGACTCTTGCACTCCAGGGTCAATTTTCTTTCAAAAATATGATCAATGCCAAAACGGAGGTACTTCTGTAAAAACAAATAAAAACCCATTTTGCAAGTGCATCTGCCCCGAAGGTTATTTTGGAAATCATTGTGAAAAGGGTTGGTATTGCTCTTTTTTTATAACATAAACAGTTTAACAGTATGAAATAGTATAAATAACATGAAAACAACTTGATACAAACTATTTTTGTATAATTTTTATATATGTTTCAATAAATTTATCAACACTGTAAGGTTTAATAAAAGTTTAAAAAAGTACACAACAAACATTGCGTTTTTCTGCACAAACAGTATTAAGTACCTTGAAAATTGTTGTTTAAAATATTTTGAATTTTACAGACCCTTGCACGGCTGGATCAGAGTTCTTTATTGATAAAAAGAAGTGCTGGAACCGCGGTGTTGCCAAAATAACAAATCGTTCACCTTTCTGCAAATGTAAATGCAAAGACGGATTTGCAGGAGATCATTGCGAAAAAAGTAATTTGTTTTATCATTTAAATTAAACCTAGCTGCTGTAAGTTTGATGGTGTTTTAAAATGTTTTTGAGTTGGTCAAAAGGCTGGTAAATTTTGTAAATTCTTTACAGAATATTTTTGGTTTTGATTCAAAACTTTAGAAAATATACAATACTTAGTATGTATTCATATATACATTGTTTTTTTCTTTTTATAGTTATATATATACTAAAAATGAATAGCCGTTAATTGAACAAAAAAACATTATTGCGAAACAAGCAGTTTAATAGTATAATAAAAATTCAATCACTGTTTTATATAAGTTTCAATAAAAAATATTAATTTAGAGTTATTTTCATAAAACATCACTAACCTGCTTTTAGATATATATCAGTTTAAGTTTTCATTTATATACGTATTAGTTATAGTTATTTTCAGTGTATTAATTCTTTGTTGAAGTGTGTTAATCTTTTTTATTAATATTATTAACAAATATATAAAAAAATAACTTTCGTTTTATAGAACTTTATAAAATAATTGAATTTTACAATTAAAAGTTGATCAAGATTTATTATTTTTTTAATGTGACGCTTTTTGTTTTCCTCCAATAGTTAAATTAAACTAAGCAGAAATTCCATATTTCAATAATTCTTAAATGTTTCAAAAATATTGCTATCTATCAAAATAAATATATTTTAAGCTTATTATAATATTTCAATTTTACTACTATGATAAAATGTTACATGTTTTTCATCTAACTAATAAACTGTACAAACATATTTTTAAAGATGAACATGTTTACATAACATTATAAAAGTTACTGTTGCGTAGGTTTCTTATCAACATTTACTTAATATTGTCTAACTTAAAATTAATTAAACAGCTAAAAAGTGCAAAAAAATTCAAAATGACAAGTTTTGCGACGATGGAATCAGTGTTTGTAAATTCGTAAAAGAAAAAAAGGGTTACTACTGTTTTCAAAAGCAAACAAAGGGTAAGTATATCATATGTCGAAAGGTATTTGGTAGTCACAGGGTGTTTTTATAATTAGATACTTTGGCCGCAGTTACAGTTTAAGTCTTTACTGTGCAGAAATATGTAGTGTAAATTTCGAGTTTCTTAAAAAACAACTCTGTAAATTTGTTTTCTTCTTATTTAAATCATAAATTATCAATGTAACTTACGGGGGAGTGCCCCGGGATAGACATAATAGTGGCCTTGCTAAATCGTGGGGAAGGTTTTTCAGAGGGTAGCTTTGCTACATCTAAACTAGAAGGGGGTTTATAGTTAGGGTCTATGTTAGATATAATTGAGATTAAAATAATTTAATTTGATAAACAGAGTCAACGTAAGATAATGAATTTATTTAACTTTAAATTAAATACAAACAAATATAAATCTATAAAATTAGCAAATTAGTCGAATATAAAAAGTAGTTAAATAGTTATCAGATCTAACAAAATTGTATAAATCAGCTAAAATGTCAAATTTAAAAATCAAGCACTGTAATAGTTTAAACCAATAATAAAAAAGTACAAATAGACAGTTAAAAATGTTTTTTTTATTTTGAACTGGAAGCTGACTGCTGAGTTCAAGTTCAACTGTTCAAAATTCAAAAAAGCAGTAAGTGGACCGATTCCAACACTCAAATCCAAGTACAGGATTTGTGTCTAAACAGGTAACAAATTCAAATTTAATAAACTATAAGTGGACTGATTCCAACACTCAAATCAAAATATAGGATTTGTTTCCAAACAAGTAAAAATTTTAAAATAAGCTGTAAGAAGACTGATTCCAACAATCTAATCTAAATATTGGATTTTTGTCTAAACAGGTAACAAATTCAAATTTAAAAAACTATAAGTGGACTGATTCTAACACTCAAATCCAAATGTAGTATTCGTGTC
>NW_028140772.1:0-7500 GCF_965202585.1 Thalia democratica | reverse complement strand
TGGTTTGCTCCTTGTATAATAAATCATTGTACTCTCTGGCTTTGACTGGTTGTAACTAAAAGTTTAATTGGAAATTTCAAGTTTATTAAAGAGTAACTATTAGCTTTCTGAAAAAGTTAAAATAAGAACAACATGTAAAAAAGTGCCTATACACCCTCCCCCCTTACCCCTCACTAATTTGCACATTTTTTTTACAAACATTAAAATTTTTATAAACTTTTTTTCTAATTTTAATGTTTTTTGTTGGAGTTTTAAAATTCAATAGTTTTTTAAGGGTATCTTTTCTTTACATAATTTTAATTTGTTTTTCATTTTGATGACAGTATTTTTGTCAGGAGCTCAACTTTTTTAAGTTTAGTTGTGAGGCTGTTGAACTTTTCATGAATTTTAAAGATAACTTATAAATATGTAACCATTATAGAAGTAAAAATTTGGTTAGTTAGTTTTCGTGTGGCCATAGGAGTAAAACACTTATTTTTTAATTTTAAATAAGCTTGTTATTTTCAGAGTAAAAATTAAAACTGCTTTAGTCAGCCTGAATATTTTTCTAATTTGGTCTGTTTTAATTTATCTTGGGTCATCTTGAGTTTTTAACATTTCTAAGTTATCCTGATTATGAGGCAAGGCAACCATGTTTCAACAATTTTATCTAAATTTTTTGCTTTGTTTATGAAAAAATTAAACCAAAAGTCATATAAAGTAGAGGTAAACTAAATTTTCCTAAAATGTTAAACTACTCTAAGTAATCAAAGTTTCTAAGTTAAGGCTATTTACTTTATTTAAATATGTGATTGTTTAAATAATACTATTTTTTATTTAATATAAACCTAAAATATTTTTCTGTATGAGTGAACAAGAAGCTTATAATAAACTTCTTATTTCTTTTTTTCAGAACTTAAATTTTATTATTTATTTTATTAACTTTATGATAACAATAATCAGTTATAGTTAAGTTTATGTATGCAGATTAAAATAAAAAATCAAATTTTTAAGACTTTGGTGATTTAGGGTTTTTATCTTTTTTTTCAAAATATGCAATTTATGACAAATCTTTTAATAGAAGTGATCTGTTAAATTTAAAAAATCATGTGGGTACATAAACTCAAGTTTAATCCTTTGCAGTAGCTTAGCTTTGTTTTTATTTTATGTTTACAATAGCTTGTAGATGATACTTAAGCAGTCCTGTTTTAGGGAATTTTCAACTTAGCTTACTTACCGCAAGATATTGATTTTGCGGTAATTCTTGAAGAAATTTTGCTTTTTTGAGTTCATTTTGCAGCAGTCAGCTAAGAGTTTGCGGCAGTGAAGTGGGCAAAATGGTCGTTTTCAAAACTGAAGTTTTAAAAGAGATTTCGTTCAAAAAAATAACGAAAACGTTATAGATACTTTTTTTTTTTCTTACAAAATTTCAAGGTGGTGCAGTTGCGGCAGTGTAACACCCCACGCGACGCCCCTGGTACGTTCTATAAATTATTGTAGTTTAAATCCTACATTGATGCGTCATAATACTCTTAATTTTTAAACTGTGTGGAAACTAAATATTTTTAAAACTCATTTTCAATATAAGAGCAACTTTGTGTAACTTTTAAAACGTTTGTGAAATAAAAATGAAAAACAAAATGAGCAATCCGGAAATCATGCATCCTTAGTTGCAAATGGTGTATGTTTGAATTTTTTTACACATTTAAGTAAAAATGTATAAGTTAGAAGAACTTTGTTTCATCGTCTATTTCATTTTCTTAACAGTGTAGGTTTTTAATAATGTAAACCATGTGATTTAGTAACTGAACTCTTTTTCAAAGATAATCTATAGTTACTTGCGCAAAAGATTAATTTGAAATATAAATGTATTGGCACAATACAATTTTTTTTTAGTTTTTTACCAGATACTAATTTTGTAGACGTTTTTACATAGATATAGTATGAATTTAAACAAAATTTGTTTTGTCTCATGAAAACTTAATAATCCAATATTTATTTTAACAATTTCTTACTAACAAATCAATATTTCACTCCTATACTTGCATTTAGGAGGGTTTACTATTATTTCTAACCCAATCATTTCTAACCCGATCACTTTTAACCCGATCATTTCTAACCCGATCACTTCTAACCCGATTATTTCTAACCCGATCACTTCTAACCCGATCACTTCTAACTCGATCATTTCTAACCCGATCGCTTCTAACTCGATCATTTCGAACCCAATCATTTCTAACCCGATCATTTCTAACACGTTCATTTTTAACCCGATCACATCTAACCCGATCATTTCTAACAAGATCATTTCTAACCCGATCATTTGAAACCCAATTTAACCCGTTCGTTTCCATCCCGACAATTATTAACCCGATATTTATTTATATGTTTATTTATTGTTGTTTTAATATGAGGGTATTTTTTTAAACACACTAATCTCAACATAGTTGTTTATTTTTTAATGAATTCTAGTTTGTTTTGTTTAAATAAAATATCATATTCAGATAGCCTTTGTTAAAATTTAATTTTTGATATTTATTGCTGATGAAAGCTTGTTATCCTACGCTAGACCCAGCCATCAAAATCTGGGCCACTTTGCCAAAGCATAATCGATACAATTAAAATAAACACTGTTGGAATTAAGGTACAGCTATTTGTAAAAAAAAATCAAAAACTAAAATACATTGACTAATATAAGTGCATTTAAAGTTTAAAGTCCAAAGCACATTAAGAATACAGGTCAAATAAATATATATCGAAATTGTTCAGAAAATGGTTTATTATTTTCAGAGGGTAGGCGCTGCTAATATAATTAAACTAAAAATGAACCAAATTCTACATATTAAATAAATTGTTTTTAAGTTTATAATCTGTTAAATTACTGGTAGTTTCTAGTATAAAGTACCTTATCTTAATCAAGTAGACTTAAATCATAGTTGTTCAATTTTTTTGTAAAAATTAATTTTGTTTGAAAGCTAATTCCACATTTAAACTGAAAGATAATTAGACTGCATAAACTTTTCGATTTATTTTCGTGATAATTAATTATTTTAATGAGGTTCAAAAATGCATTATAAACTACTTGTAGTTAATTAATTATAAAAAGCATTAGAAAAAGTATAATTCTTTTGAATTCTTAAGACTAAATATTAAGTTTTGATAGCCGTCAATGTAAGAAATATAACAGCCGTTAAAAAGTACTCTGTACTTTTTCTTTGAAGAGATTCTATATGTTTAATATATATTTTTTAAGTATGGAGACCATATTGGCAAGTTGCATTCAAATTTAGGGCGAATTTATATGAAATACAACTTTTAAGAATATTTATATCAGTATATATAAAACTTGAAATGATACAGCTAATAAAATTCAGTAATTGTAATTAGTATGGTGGTTTCATTTAAAATTGTCATTATTAAATTCTAAGTTCTTAAAACGAAACTGTTTACTGTTTATTAAGTCAAAAGTAGAAATAGACGTTTTTTTAATATTTTTAATCTGTCATTTACTAAAATTTAACTTAATTTTCTTTTTTTTTAGTCAATGGTAAACTATCTTTAAAGATTAAATAAAGTATATTATATGATAAACTTAATTATGAAAGTTTAGAGTCGAAAACTTATTATTTTACTTTTTTTTTCAAAATATGATGTATTAGAGCAAAATAAATTTACATTTATCATGAAAAATTAAAAGTTTTCAAAATTTAAAAATGTAAAAACAGTTTCTTACAATTAATAGTAAAAACTTCTTTTTAAAATTCTTGATATCTTTTAATAGTTATTGTTTTTCTAAGGTTTCAAAAACACAAAGACTTAGATTATTTATAGATAATTTGATAAAAAATATAAGAATAAGTTATTTGAAAGTTTATATAATCTAAAACAAAATAATAAAGTTAGTTTGTATTGTGACACTCTAATATAGGTTTAAATTTCTAATGAAGAAAGAACTCATGACATTTACAGAAATTTAGAGGTGCAAAAAAACACCGATAATAAAGTCAATAGACTACAGTACTTATTTCGTTTTTACTTGCGTTATTTCAACTGTTCATAATAAAGTAAATTTAAAGGAAATGTTTGTCAACTAAAGTGCTAATTTATGTCGTAATTAAAACACTTTGTATATTGTACAGATTTTAAAGAAGGTTTAAAGAAGATTACCTAGGCGAGATTTGATCAACCTCGGACTAAGTAGGAGTTTGTTTATGATGTGAAATCAAGACGGTCAATCGACTTAACATAATTTTGCGGTTTGTTATACGACATAACTAATTTAATACCTAGGTTATACCTAAAAATCATGCTTTTCCACTTAATATAACAAAATTATTTAATTTATCTTAATGTTTGAATGAATTCCATTATCTTAATAGGCCTATGCAAGTTGTATAATAATTTGTAGAAGATATCAAAATGAAACTAAAAACTAACCTACTACAAAACGTTAATACATTAGTCAGTAATGATGCAACATTTACAACAGACTTACAATGTAGTTTTTAGACCGTAATATAAAGGTTTTTGTATCTGAATATTACAATTGTAAAGGTTTAAATTTTAAAACTTACTTATGTTAGAATTATTATAGTCACATGAGTTACTATAAAATCCAACTCAAATTTAGTTATAGCTGATAACTTTAAAATCTACAAAGAAGAGTTCAGAATATTGTAAAGTAAACGATTTTGTAAATTGTATATGATTAACGAAAGACGTCTGTTAATGTAGAACGAAAGAACAAAAAAATATTAAATACTGAATTATTGAATTTATTTGCAGGATGAAATATCAAAAAATAAGGTAATAAAAATTAATTAAACATATGTTAAGTTAATAACATTATACTAACGATTTTTTTTACGTTACACATTAAAATCATGTTTTAAAGAAACTAAAATAAAATAAAAAAACATATTTTATAACTTGATTAAGACTAGTTTGTCTTTGCATGAAATCCAGATAAAAAATAAAACAAACAAGTAGAATAGGTAAGAAACGATAGAGTTAGAAGTGATCTGGTTAGAAGTGATTGAGTTAGAAATGATCAGATTAGAAATGATAGCGGGTTAGAAAATATCGGGTTAGAAATGATCTTGTTAGAAATGATCGGGTTAGAAGTGATCGGGTTAGAAATGATCGGGTTAGAAATGATCGGGTTAGAAGTGATCGGGTTAGAAATGATCGGGTTAGAAGTGATCGGGTTAGAAGTGATCAGGTTAGAAACGATCAAGTTAGATATGATAGCGAGTTAGAAATGATAGTGGGTTAAAAATTATCGGCTCCCGTAAAATATAAATATCTTCGCTGTAGATACTAGCAAAATGTTAAATTAAAAGTTTTAGTTTTAATTTCTATGAGTTGTTGAATTATATTAATATTATAATAAAGAATATTTAATTTTATCGGAGCACTTAAAAATTTTAACATTACAAAATAATTTAACTTAATGCGTTCGAACCATCACATATAAAACTACAAAATATCTACAAAAGAAAACTACAAATTTCGAGTTATCTTTTTAATACTTCTTTTTGTAAATTAACTTATACTTACTCCAAAACTAAGTACACGGGAAACTAACTAAATTCAAAATTTTAAGATAACAATTAATTTGAACGCCTAATATAATCAAATTCTTTAAACAGTGAAATCGCATTAAAAGGCTGAAATTTTAATAAATTTCCTAGATTTTTTTTTGCAAAAAACTAAATTTCTTAAAATTGAAAATAAATAAATAAAAAAATACTTAAATTAAAATTTTATCACTATCACTAAGATTACTGAACAAATTTTGAGTGGTTGAAATGAAACAGAATGTTCAGAATTACAAACTTTACTTACACTTAAAACTAATAAAATTGTGAGTAATTTGTTACTAAAAAAATGACAAGTAAAAGTTAAAAGTGTCAATCATAGTATCTACTTTATTTTATAAAATGTTTAAAAGTTTTTGATTAAAACATTGTTAACTAAGTTGAGTTATTCAATCTTAAACTAACATAACTAATTTTAATTTATATCTCAATTACAATTGAGTAGCTATCAAATTCGCATTTTTTTTATATTTTTTTTTTCTGTTTTTTTTTTACTTTCATTATTACCCCTAACCAAGGAGTCGGCAAACTGCAGATAGCGAAGGGTAAATCTGAGTCCTTGTGCGCAATATAACATTTTAAAACAATTAACAAATTTTATCAAATTAACTTAAAATTGTGAAAAATACAGGTAAGCATTTCAACAGGTTTTTTTTTCTCAACTTAGTAATAACTTTCTTCTTACAAGAGCAAATTAATTTTTGAAAAAAGAGTGTAAAAAGTGCTTTGAATTAGTAAGATAGTTATTTAATAACTATTTAGTAAATAAACTAAATGCAAATATTTTCCGTTTTGTACAAAAGTAATGAACACTAATTAACTAAAATGCTATTTCTTTACAGTTTTTTTTTTACACGTTTATTATACCTAAGTTTCTATTTCAAATATTTTATTACTAATTGTTATATTTTAGTATGCACAAAAACATTTAAAGTAACATAATAATAAGGAATAACATTTTTCGTATTTTGGTTTTGACACATTTAATATTTTAGAAGTTTTCTTTGCATCTTGAATTAATTACTATGGACACCAATTGACAAAGATGCTCATATTTTAAACCACTTTTTTTTAATACTCAAAAAGATAAAATTTAGTTAATGCGTAATTTTCTAACATTATTGTTTCTACATGTAATATCTAAGTGTGTACACACACATTTAAATCAATATATATTACATAAATTTAAAAGGTTTTTTTGTGATTTTGCAAACAATGTCTTTTCGTAAAATAAATTAAATTTTATGCGTTGCATACTAATATAAACAGTTGCTACTTTTTGTAACTACCTGTTTAATACAAACTAGATTGATTGATAAATGGTAATTTATTAAGTTTTTACATTTTTGATTATAATAGTTCAAATTCGATCAAATAAACAAATAAAAATTGCCACACACTCAGACTATGACTATTTGAAGACTTCAAATCTCAGGCAAATTTAGTCATTTTTCAGTTATAAGCTTGAATTGCTTTTTGTATGCTAAAATATCAGGCTAGTTTTAGTCACTCAGACTGACTTTTTTTCTTTAAGAGTGGTAAATTAAATTTATGATGTATGTTTTGTTCAATGCACAGTGTTGGTTTGAATTATACTATATCTTAAATTAAGTCTTGCATAATTTAAGTTATTATTTATAGTAATGGTATACATATAAGTGTGAACAACTAGTTTTTCCAAAAATCCCGAAAAGCTTCCAATTTGACAACTTACACTTGAAAAATCTGAAAATGCCTTTAACTAGAGAATTATCGAAAAAACCTAGAACTTTAAGCAATTTTTACATGTAACGTAATGAAATATAGATTTGACACAAAAAATCTACCATATAAATTCTTTTTATAAAAAAAAACATTTTATTTCAGATTTTTCTATCTTAATTTAAGCAGATTTTTTACTTTTAACTTAATTTTATAACAG
>NW_028140771.1:0-15549 GCF_965202585.1 Thalia democratica | reverse complement strand
TGTGAAGACAAGTCGTCAGCAATTTTGGATTCTAAATATGCAATAAAAATATTCGCTAGAGTAGGACCCAAAGGTGACCCCATGGCTACGCCGTCTATCTGACTGTAAATTGTATTATTGAAGTTAAACTGTACATCACTCGTTGCTATTTTCATCAGCTTTATAAAATTATTCTTCTCTAAATTAGGTTTTCTTATTTCATATAATTTGTCAGCACTTATCTTAATTGATTCTTCTAGTGGTACATTTGAGAACAATTGCTTTACGTCAAAAGATGTTAAAACTATATTAATTGATTTAGCATTTACATTTGAAATAGTAAACACAGTTAATACTATCAAAAAAAAAAGATAAAATCGTCATAGCAAAACCTGATAAAGGCTCAGGTGTTGTTTTATTGGATAAAACTGAATACTTAGATAAAATGAACAAAATTTTAGATGATTCAACAAAGTTTGTAAAGTTGGGACCGACCAGTAAATTTGACAACTTAAATAAAATAGAGAAATCAATTATTGATTTCCTAAAAAAGTTGGTTTATAATAAAGAAATAGAACAATCTGTTTTTATGGCTATTAAACCTATTGGTTCAATTAGGCCAAGGATGTATGGCCTTCCAAAACTACATAAACCAAATATTCCTTTTAGACCTATTCTGTCGATGATCAAGTCTCCACAACACAAATTAGCCAGATTTCTTAATTTTTTATTAGAACCAGTTTTAGCTTATTACTCACAATTCGTTGTAAAAGACTCTTTTGAAGTTATCGAAAAGATCAGACATGCTAAATCAACTAATACAGTTTTAACATCTTTTGACGTAAAGCAATTGTTCTCAAATGTACCACTAGAAGAATCAATTAAGATAAGTACTGACAAATTATATGAAATAAGAAAACCTAATTTAGAGAAGAATAATTTTATATAGCTGATGAAAATAGTGAATATTAAAACAAAAAACTTAAAGTAATAGAACGATATTTTTTTATTAGAAACTGCTTCAAACATCTGTAAACTATAGCTATAATTGTATAAAAATGCTTTTAATTTACAGTTTTTATATGGATTAAGTAGTTTTAAATATCGATACAGGTTAAACTTTTGGGTTTAAGTGCAGCAACTAGAGTTCTCAACCTAGGTTTAAGTATTCTATTTGAATAAAAAAATTAATTATAACTTTAGATCTCTAGAAAAAATTTTTGTAACGGAGTTCATTGAAAAACAAAATATTTGTTTTTATATATCCAAGCTACAACAAAGCTTTAAACTAAACTTCTTTCTAAAACACAAAGCAGCAAAAGTTGTTTTATAATAAAACTAATCTTGCTTTCTTGTTTTGTTATATAAAAAAAGTTTAAACGTGTAACGTGTAAGTTTTTTCGAATTGAAGAAAAAATAAGATACTTGCGTGGAATTTAAACAACGAAATGAATTTAGCGTGTAGGCTTACATTGTGCATTAGTTGCCTTCTAAAAAGTTTACAATGATATGTGTTTGAAAATATCACTTGTTTAAATTTAAAATATTTTTTGAGTTAGAAACTGGATAAAGTATATTTAAATTTCATTTTCAACTTGCTAATATACCGTTAAGTAATACAAAAAATGTTATACTAGAAACTAGATTATATTATTAAGCACATATTTTTACTTTGCCCTCATATATATGTACAACACTATTTTAGAAACTGTGGCACAAAAACTTACATAAGAAAAAATATTACTAAACCCAAGAAAAAATAGAAGATATATCGAGTTACAATGAAAACATTAAGGTTTTAAGAGCTAAAAACTTTTGAAATATGTACTAGTTAGCTTTACAGAGTTTTCATACTCATGACACAACCACCTTTTATAATTTTTAACTTTCAATATAAAAATTTTCTATTAATGAAAACTAAAACAACTTTTAATTTCAATTTAAAATGGAATAAATAACTGTTCTGAGTGTAGCAAATTATATATTATTTAGTTTAAAACAAACCAAATTTTTGTAAAAAGTTACCCTCATCTTTGGCTTTTTGTTAACTTTTACTTTTTAATCAGAACTATTAACTTTTTAAGATTTTAATACAAAGGATAAGTTAATCACATGTCCCAGTTTAAATTTAAAAAACTTCCAAAAAAAAAAAAAATTTGCTTAAAACTGTTAACAAAGAAACTTGGTTAAAACTGAAAACCGTGTGATACAAATAAGCATTTTTTTCTAGTTTCAAATAAACTTTATGAGTATTTAGACAAATACTCATAAAATGTTGGTTTTATCAAACGATAAAAAATCAATAAATACTACACTCTTTTGAGAATTATTTTTGAAAAATTTAATTATTATACACTTGCTAGAAATTTTAGCTATGCACTTTTTTATATAAATCATTTGAAACTTTTTTATTACTTTTCAAAGCAGTTTGATTACTAAAAAATATTCCATATTTGAAACAGGTTACTTTATTCATAATCATAAACTAATTCTAGATTAATCAGTTTATCATATAACAAAACTTTTAAATGTTTTTGTAATTTTTTTATTAGATTATAATCTAAAACAAAAAGTGTGCATAGTGAAAGTCAACTATTAAGTCAGCATTGCGAATAAAACCAGATAAAAATGAAATGGGTCTATAATTTTCTGATTTTAATCCTGATTTAAAAGTTAGTATTACTTTTGCAAGTTTTAGGCTACTTAGATAAAACCCCTTCATAAAATGCTTGGTTAATTAATTTGCCTAGTATTGGAGGTTTTTTTATTACTTAAGGATCTTTACAAATACACTATCCTCATCACTGGCTTTGTTTGGATCTAAACTCTTAATAATATAAATACTTCAGTTTCTGTAGCATCAAACCAAAAAAAACTGTTACTAATATTTCTCAGATTGTCAGTAAAACCTGGGGGGTTACCTTTTATTGTTGATGTTTGCTTTCCAATGTTAGAAAATAAATTTTAAGTTTGTTTACTATATATATTGGCTTTGTATAAGATTTTCGATCCACATTTAGTCTATAAAGAAAATTGCTGTCTTTCTTCAGTATATTAGTGATGTTATTTATTACTTTCCAAATTTTAGATGTATTTTTGTAAAAATTTTCTAGAAAGTTTTCATAGTATGCTTTTTTAGAATATGTTATTATTTTTTGTAAGTTTATTTCTATATCTTTTTGTACTCTTGTAGTTTAACTAGGTTTTAAAGGTTGCAAAGGTTGTTACATAGTCTATTTTTATGAACTTCAGTACTTCTTTTGTTATCCAGGGTCTAGATTTTATTTTTGCTTTGGAAATTTTTTAGTCTGAACATTTTAGTCAGTAAAATCTTTAATTTTGTCTACTAAGTAATTAAATTTAGTATTTAATTTTTTGATATAAAAGTTTTGATTGTTTAATGTTTGTTGAAAACTTGAGTAGCTAAGTTAAAAGTTTATTGGTGTTAATTCTTGGAAAGTCTTTGATGTACTTATTCTTCAGGCCATTTAATTGAATTGCAACTTTTCAATTTAATATAAAGTGGTCTGATATATCCGATGATAATATATAGAAACTATTTGCTTTTTCTTTACTTGAACAACTAAGTGATCAATCAATGTACCTCCCATGCTATTTACCCTAGTGGGTACTGTGATAAGATTTGTTAAACCAAACCCTTGGATTTTGTTTAAATAGTTTTTCACTGGTAGTCAAATTTAAGCTTTTTAAATTAACGTTTCTTTTCAAACACTCTTTTTAACAGTAAAGGTTATTTTAAGTAAATCGTTTGGAAAATAAGTTTAAAAAAGTGTTTTTTGCTTGGAAAAAATAAATCCATAACGTCTAAAAATTATTTTTAAATTAGCATCCTCGATCTGATAGATTACTAGCAAAAGTTTTTTTTACTAAGTTAATCTGCCACATGACAAAAAACTAACACTTTAAAAAATGTTAAGTGTAGTTTTTTTTCATGAAAAGTGCGAAAGATTACTGCAGTTATTAGTAATTGGTTAGTTTTACTTGAATGAGACTTTAATTATGTTGTCTTTATAGCTTATTCCAAGTATAAAAAGACTTATTAATTTTTTAAACGGAACAGTTAGTTTTCAATAATTACAAGTATATCAAATAAACTAATTTTGGATACTCTAAAATTTAAACTATCAAATTTATTTGGCCCAGTTATATACTTTATCTTAACTTTTACTTTATTAAAAGTAAAATGCTTCTTTTTAAGAATAAGTAAGCAAATAGTAAAAGTTAAAAGTTCCTAATCAACTTAAAAATATTTCGTCTTTATTTCTAGAAAGCTTTAGTAATAATTTCCCTTACTAAATAATTAGTTAATAAAAACTTTTCAAGTTAAAATAAATTTTATTTTGCAAGTAAATAAAACAAACGAAAATAATAAATGCTGTTTGTTTCTTTCGTTTACTTAAATACCTTTTTAAATAAAAACTGCTTGAATGAATAAATAAAAATATTATCAACACAATGCTAAAAAGGCACAACAATTTTTTTTCTACTTATTGCAAAACCCTATGTCACAAAAATATCCACTAGGGCAGCAGTTGACTCCGTTAGAGCAGCAAACAGCGTCCGGTAGGGGGCAGCACCCGTATCCGCCTGTGCTAAGCTTGCAGCAAGTATTGAGACTGGGACATTCAGAGGCCCCATCTGGGCACAGAGCTGCAGTTGAAGAGGCAATAAAAGTCATAGAAAGAAAAACTGCTAATAAAAATTTCATAGTGTTTGTCTGTAAAAAGTTTGCGTAAAGAATGCGTAAAAAAAACTATTTGTTAATGTATAAAACAGCTCCTAAATTCGAGTTTATATTTACTTAGTGAATATTAAAACAAAAAAGTTAAAGTAATAGAACGATATTTTTTTATTAGAAACTGCTTCAAACATCTGTAAACTATAGCTATAATTGTATAAAAATGCTTTTAATTTACAGTTTTTATATGGATTAAGTAGTTTTAAATATCGATACAGGTTAAACTTTTGGGTTTAAGTGCAGCAACTAGAGTTTTCAACCTAGGTTTAAGTATTCTATTTGAATAAAAAAATTAATTAAAACTTTAGATCTCTAGAAAAAATTTTTGTAACGGAGTTCATTGAAAAACAAAATATTTGTTTTTATATATCCAAGCTACAACAAAGCTTTAAACTAAACTTCTTTCTAAAACACTAAGCAGCAAAAGTTGTTTTATAATAAAACTAATCTTGCTTTCTTGTTTTGTTATATAGAAAAAGTTTAAACGTGTAACGTGTAAGTTTTTTCGAATTGAAGAAAAAATAAGATACTTGCGTGGGATTTTAAACAATGAAATGAATTTAGCGTGTAGGCTTACATTGTGCATTAGTTGCCTTCTAAAAAGTTTACAATGATATGTGTTTGAAAATATCACTTGTTTAAATTTAAAATATTTTTTGAGTTAGAAACTGGATAAAGTATATTTAAATTTCATTTTCAACTTGCTAATATACCGTTAAGTAATACAAAAAATGTTATACTAGAAACTAGATTATATTATTAAGCACATATTTTTACTTTGCCCTCATATATATGTACAACACTATTTTAGAAACTGTGGCACAAAAACTTACATAAGAAAAAATATTACTAAACCCAAGAAAAAATAGAAGATATATCGAGTTACAATGAAAACATTAAGGTTTTAAGAGCTAAAAACTTTAGAAATATGTAAATTCGAGTTATATATTTACTTAGTGAATATTAAAACAAAAAAGTTAAAGTAATAGAACGATATTTTTTTATTAGAAACTGCTTCAAACATCTGTAAACTATAGCTATAATTGTATAAAAATGCTTTTAATTTACAGTTTTTATATGGATTAAGTAGTTTTAAATATCGATACAGGTTAAACTTTTGGGTTTAAGTGCAGCAACTAGAGTTCTCAACCTAGGTTTAAGTATTCTATTTGAATAAAAAAATTAATTATTACTTTAGATCTCTAGAAAATTGTTTTGTAACAGAGTTCTTTGAAAAACAAAATATTTGTTTTTATATATCCAAGCTACAACAAAGCTTTAAACTAAACTTCTTTCTAAAACACAAAGCAGCAAAAGTTGTTTTATAATAAAACTAATCTTGCTTTCTTGTTTTGTTATATAGAAAAAGTTTAAACGTGTAACGTGTAAGTTTTTTCGAATTGAAGAAAAAATAAGATACTTGCGTGGGATTTTAAACAATGAAATGAATTTAGCGTGTAGGCTTACATTGTGCATTAGTTGCCTTCTAAAAAGTTTACAATGATATGTGTTTGAAAATATCACTTGTTTAAATTTAAAATATTTTTTGAGTTAGAAACTGGATAAAGTATATTTAAATTTCATTTTCAACTTGCTAATATACCGTTAAGTAATACAAAAAATGTTATACTAGAAACTAGATTATATTATTAAGCACATATTTTTACTTTGCCCTCATATATATGTACAACATTATTTTAGAAAATGTGGCACAAAAACTTACATAAGAAAAAATATTACTAAACCCAAGAAAAAAAAGAAGATATATCGAGTTACAATGAAAACATTAAGGTTTTAAGAGCTAAAAACTTTAGAAATATGTAAATTCGAGTTATATATTTACTTAGTGAATATTAAAACAAAAAAGTTAAAGTAATAGAACGATTTTTATTTATTAGAAACTGCTTCAAACATCTGTAAACTATAGCTATAATTGTATAAAAATGCTTTTAATTTACAGTTTTTATATGGATTAAGTAGTTTTAAATATCGATACAGGTTAAACTTTTGGGTTTAAGTGCAGCAACTAGAGTTCTCAACCTAGGTTTATGTATTCTATTTGAATAAAAAAATTAATTATAACTTTAGATCTCTAGAAAATTGTTTTGTAACAGAGTTCTTTGAAAAACAAAATATTTGTTTTTATATATCCAAGCTACAACAAAGCTTTAAACTAAACTTCTTTCTAAAACACAAAGCAGCAAAAGTTGTTTTATAATAAAACTAATCTTGCTTTCTTGTTTTGTTATATAGAAAAAGTTTAAACGTGTAACGTGTAAGTTTTTTCGAATTGAAGAAAAAATAAGATACTTGCGTGGGATTTTAAACAATGAAATGAATTTAGCGTGTAGGCTTACATTGTGCATTAGTTGCCTTCTAAAAAGTTTACAATGATATGTGTTTGAAAATATCACTTGTTTAAATTTAAAATATTTTTTGAGTTAGAAACTGGATAAAGTATATTTAAATTTTATTTTCAACTTGCTAATATACCGTTAAGTAATACAAAAAATGTTATACTAGAAACTAGATTATATTATTAAGCACATATTTTTACTTTGCCCTCATATATATGTACAACACTATTTTAGAAACTATGGCACAAAAACTTACATAAGAAAAAATATTACTAAACCCAAGAAAAAATAGAAGATATATCGAGTTACAATGAAAACATTAAGGTTTTAAGAGCTAAAAACTTTTGAAATATGTACTAGTTAGCTTTACAGAGTTTTCATACTCATGACACAACCACCTTTTATAATTTCTAACTTTCAATATAAAAATTTTCTATTAATGAAAACTAAAACAACTTTTAATTTCAATTTAAAATGGAATAAATAACTGGTCTGAGTGTAGCAAATTATATATTATTTAGTTTAAAACAAACCAAATTTTTGTAAAAAGTTACCCTCATCTTTGGCTTTTTGTTAACTTTTACTTTTTAATCAGAACTATTAACTTTTTAAGATTTTAATACAAAGGATAAGTTAATCACATGTCCCAGTTTAAATTTAAAAAAATTCCAAAAAAAAAAGAAAATTTGCTTAAAACTGTTAACAAAGAAACTTGGTTAAAACTGAAAACCGTGTGATACAAATAAGCATTTTTTTCTAGTTTCAAACTAAAATTTGGCAAACTTAAGCTGGCCAAACAACTATTTCTAAACTTAATACTTTGGTTTCAATAATCAAACTTAAAAGTACATATATGGAACCTAAAATATTTGTCAGTAAATCTGTGTATCAGATAGTATGTGCTGTAATTTTTTAAATAATCTGAATGATCAATACAAATATAAACTTTTCTTTTTTTGATAAACTAGTACAAATGTAACGTTATTAATAATACAAACTTTGATATACACAGAACAGCCTTAAATTAAAAATAAACTGTATTTACAGTATAGTTTCACCCGGCTTGATATTAAAAAATTAATTCATATTAAAACTAAAATGGGAGTAAATGTGACTCTCTTGAGGTAGCCAATTATTTTTTTTCTTTTTTTTAAAGTTTTATTAGAAATTAAAATTTTAACTATTTTTTAAATAAAAACAAGCATTATTCATATTGTAACACTAAGTGTAACTTTTAATTGTATTATACTGCTTTTTATGACAGTTTTATGTCAATGGCCGCTTGATCCCCGAATTCAGCCCACTGTATGTTATGTATAAAAATTTAAAATTTAAACGTTTTGTATACATAACGTCAAAGTATAGCCACTGTGTGTCAGCTTACTCCTTTACTACCAAACTTTCTGACGTAGTGAACAAAATAGTGTTTTTTATTGATTTGAAATACTTTACAAATACTATTTACTATTGTATAAAAGTTAATATACTTTACAAATACTTTTTTGTACATTATGTTAACAGCATGATGGTGCATAAAAAGCAAATTGATAGAAGGATTCGAAAAAAAGCTACATCATCAATTTTAATTTCCTTTTTTTAATTATATTTTTTTAACACTGTAACATTTGTTACTACACAGTTTACGATCGATTGACAGTACTACTAAAGTAGCTTAATGTATATTTATGTGTGTTTTAACAGTATGACAAGGCACTTAATTGTGTAACTTTTACCTTTATTTTAGATGTTGTGTAAATTTTTGTATTTTGGTTTTTGAAAAATGTTTTCAGATTGTCCAATTTTTCATTGGCGTGGAAAACTTAGTAACAAAGTTTTTTATTTAAGAGGTTCTAGCTTGAACGTCAAAATGTTTATAAAAATTTCAAAAATAAAAAACTGCTGAAAAAAAATAATAAACTTATCATTATAAATTATATAAACGAAGTTAAAAATAAGAAAAAAAGCATAAGTTTTGTCAAATTTTTTATGTTAAACATGCTTAAGGAATAAAACATAAAACCCATTATAAAACCTTTACAATTAGACAACTAAGTTTGAAAATAAGTATGTTAAGTTTACTTTACGGAGTTGTTACTGTTTCAATGATATAATACTTTTTTTAACTGATTGTTTAGAACTCTTATTCATTATTAAATATTGCTACATGACAAAAATTTTATGATTGACGTTACACAAATTTCTATGAAAAACCATGTATTTGTACGGTTTTTATACATGTAGAAAGAGTATTATGTTTTGCTTTGTAGGAACAAATAAATTGTAAATATAAGATACAGAAAATAAGCTAATTACAACTTTAAATTAACGTTTCTTTTCAAACACTGTTTTTAACAGTCAAGGTTATTATAAGTAAATCGTGTGGAAAATAAGTTTAAAAAAGTGTTTTTTGCTCGGAAAATATAAAGACACATTTTAGATTTTACTTAAAATTTATACAAACATCTAAATACTTTAAAATGTTGGTTTTATCAAACGATAAAAAATCAATAAATACTACACTCTTTTGAGATATATTTTTGAAAAATTTAATTATTATACACTTGCTAGAAATTTTAGCTATGCATTTTTTTATATATATCATTTGAAACTTTTTTATTACTTTTCAAAGCAGTTTGATTACTAAAAAATATTCCATATTTGAAACAGGTTACTTTATTCATAATCATAAACTAATTCTAGATTAATAAGCTTATCATATACCAAAACTTTTAAATGTTTTTGTAATTTTTCTATTAAATTATAATCTAAAACAAAAAGTGTGCATAGTGAAAGTCAATTATTAAGTCAGCATTACGAATAAAACCAGAATAAAAAACGAGGGTTACTTTGGCTCAAATAGCTTTTTTTGCAACTTTTAAAAATGTCCAAGCTTTAGATCTAGTTATTTTCTCTATTTTTTAAGCTAACCCAGAACTTTTTTTATTCTAAAGAACGTTCTTTTTCTTTGCTTTTCTAATATTACGTAAATATTATACAGCCTATGTATTTGCAAAAGTTATTTTATATATACTTTTAGTCAGTAAAATCTTTAATTTTGTCTACTAAGTAATTAAATTTAGTATTTAATTTTTTGATTTAGTAGCTTTGACTGTTTCATGTTTGTTGAAAACTTGAGTAGCTAAGTTAAAAGTTTATTGGTGTTAATTCTTGGAAAGTCTTTGATGTACTTATTCTTTGATGTACTTATGTGATAAAATCTAATAATAAATCTCTATATCAGGGTTTCCAAACTGGCTATCATAGGGCGATAACTAGTAATGGAGTTAAAGTAAATGGGTACTTAACCTACTTAAGAGGCAATTATTTATAAATTTCCGCCAAGTGGACGATTAAGTTTGTTCACAAGCTTCGTTTAACATAGACAATAACAAAATAAATTTAAAATGTAAATACTTTAAATTGAAAACAGTTTTTTATTAAATAGACAAGAGCATCGAAATTAGTAATTAGTAATTAGTAACAAAGTGTATTATTTAAGAGGTTCTTGCTTGAACGTCAAAATGTTTATAATTGAAGTGAGTATAGTTTAGAGAAATTTCAAAAACTGCTGAAAAAAATAATAAACTTATCATTATAAATTATCTAAACGAACTTAATAGTAAGCAAAAAAGCATAAGTTTTGTCAAATTTTTTATGTTAAGAATGCTTAACAGATAAAACATAAAACCCATTACAAGATTTTTACAAATAGACAACTAAGTTTGAAAATAAGTATGTTAAGTTTACTTTACGGAGTTGTTATTGTTTCAATGATCTAATACTTTTTTTTAACTGATATAGTGTTTAGAACTCTTATACATTATTAAATATTGCTACATGACAAAAGTTTTATGATTGACGTTACACAAATTTATATGAAAAACAAATATTTGTACGGTTTTTATACATGTAGAAAGAGTATTATGTTTTGTAGGAACAAATGAATTGTAAATATAAGATACGGAAAAAAGCTTATTACAACTTTAAATGAACGTTTCTTTTCAAACACTCTTTTTAACGGTAAAGGTTATTTTAAGTAAACCGTTTGGAAAATAAGTTTAAAAAAGTGTTCTTTGCTTGGAAAATATAAAGACACATTTTAGATTTGTGCTTAAAATTTATACAAACGTCTAAATACTCATAAAATGTTGGTTTTATCAAACGATAAAAAATCAATAAATACTACACTCTTTTGAGATTTATTTTTGAAAAGTTTAATTATTATACACTTGCTAGAAATTTCAGCTATGCACTTTTTTATATAAATCATTTGAAACTTTTTTATTACTTTTCAAAGCAGTTTGATTACTAAAAAATATTCCATATTTGAAACAGGTTACTTTATTCATAATCATAAACTAATTCTAGATTAATCAGTTTATCATATAACAAAACTTTTAAATGTTTTTGTAATTTTTTATTAGATTATAATCTAAAACAAAAAGTGTGCATAGTGAAAGTCAACTATTAAGTCAGCATTGCGAATAAAACCAGATAAAAATGAAATGGGTCTATAAATTTCTGATTTTAATCCTGATTTAAAAGTTAGTATTACTTTTGCAAGTTTTAGGCTACTTAGATAAAACCCCTTCATAAAATGCTTGGTTAATTAATTTGCCTAGTATTGGAGGTTTTTTTATTACTTAAGGATCTTTACAAATACACTATCCTCATCACTGGCTTTGTTTGGATCTAAACTCTTAATAATATAAATACTTCAGTTTCTGTAGCATCAAACCAAAAAAAAACTATTACTAATATTTCTCAGATTGTCAGTAAAACCTGGGGGGTTACCTTTTATTGTTGATGTTTGCTTTCCAATGTTAGAAAATAAATGTTAAGTTTGTTTACTATATATATTGGCTTTGTATAAGATTTTCGATCCACATTTAGTCTATAAAGAAAATTGCTGTCTTTCTTCAGTATATTAGTGATGTTATTTATTACTTTCTAAATTTTAGATGTATTTTTGTAAAAATTTTCTAGAAAGTTTTCATAGTATGCTTTTTTTAGAATATGTTATTATTTTTTTAAAGTTTATTTCTATATCTTTTTGTACTCTTGTAGTTTAACTAGGTTTTAAAGGTTGCAAAGGTTGTTACATAGTCTATTTTTATGAACTTCAGTACTTCTTTTGTTATCCAGGGTCTAGATTTTATTTTTGCTTTGGAAATTTTTTAGTCTGAACATTTTAGTCAGTAAAATCTTTAATTTTGTCTACTAAGTAATTAAATTTAGTATTTAATTTTTTGATATAAAAGTTTGACTGTTTAATGTTTGTTGAAAACTTGAGTAGCTAAGTTAAAAGTTTATTGGTGTTAATTCTTGGAAAGTCTTTGATGTACTTATTCTTCAGGCCATTTAATTGAATTGCAACTTTTCAATTTAATATAAAGTGGTCTGATATATCCGATGATAATATATAAAAACTATTTGCTTTTTCTTTATTTGAACAACTAAGTGATCAATCAATGTACCTCCCATGCTATTTACCCTAGTGGGTACTGTGATAAGATTTGTTAAACCAAACCCTTGGATTTTGTTTAAATAGTTTTCACTGGTAGTCAAATTTAAGCTTTTTAAATTAACGTTTCTTTTCAAACACTCTTTTTAACAGTAAAGGTTATTTTAAGTAAATCGTTTGGAAAATAAGTTTAAAAAAGTGTTTTTTGCTTGGAAAATATAAATCCATAACGTCTGAAAATTATTTTTAAATTAGCATCCTCGATCTGATAGATTACTAGCAAAAGTTTTTTTACTAAGTTAATCTGCCACATGACAAAAAACTAACACTTTAAAAAATGTTAAGTGTAGTTTTTTTTCATGAAAAGTGCGAAAGATTACTGCAGTTATTAGTAATTGGTTAGTTTTACTTGAATGAGACTTTAATTATGTTGTCTTTATAGCTCATTCCAAG
Organism: Thalia democratica; assembly: GCF_965202585.1. NCBI lineage: Eukaryota > Metazoa > Chordata > Thaliacea > Salpida > Salpidae > Thalia > Thalia democratica. Next base: position 2,537 of record NW_028140771.1, on the reverse strand, counting down.
TATAAAAAGACTTATTAATTTTTTAAACAGAACAGTTAGTTTTCAATAATTACAAGTATATCAAATAAACTAATTTTGGATACTCTAAAATTTAAACTATCAAATTTATTTGGCCCAGTTATATACTTTATCTTAACTTTTACTTTATTAAAAGTAAAATGCTTCTTTTTAAGAAGAAGTAAGCAAATAGTAAAAGTTAAAAGTTCCTAATCAACTTAAAAATATTTCGTCTTTATTTCTAGAAAGCTTTAGTAATAATTTCCCTTACTAAATAATTAGTTAATAAAAACTTTTCAAGTTAAAATAAATTTTATTTTGCAAGTAAATAAAACAAACGAAAATAATAAATGCTGTTTGTTTCTTTCGTTTACTTAAATACCTTTTTAAATAAAAACTGCTTAAATGAATAAATAAAAATATTATCAACACAATGCTAAAAAGGCACAACAATTTTTTTTCTACTTATTGCAAAACCCGATGTCACAAAAATATCCACTAGGGCAGCAGTTGACTCCGTTAGAGCAGCAAACAGCGTCCGGTAGGGGGCAGCACCCGTATCCGCCTGTGCTAAGCTTGCAGCAAGTATTGAGACTGGGACATTCAGAGGCCCCATCCGGGCACAGAGCTGCAGTTGAAGAGGCAATAAAAGTCATAGAAAGAAAAACTGCTAATAAAAATTTCATAGTGTTTGTCTGTAAAAAGTTTGCGTAAAGAATGCGTAAAAAAAACTATTTGTTAATGTTTAAAACAGCTCCTAAATTCGAGTTATATATTTACTTAGTGAATATTAAAACAAAAAATTTAAAGTAATAGAACGATATTTTTTTATTAGAAACTGCTTCAAACATCTGTAAACTATAGCTATAATTGTATAAAAATGCTTTTAATTTACAGTTTTTATATGGATTAAGTAGTTTTAAATATCGATAAAGGTTAAACTTTTGGGTTTAAGTGCAGCAACTAGAGTTCTCAACCTAGGTTTAAGTATTCTATTTGAATAAAAAAATTAATTATAACTTTAGATCTCTAGAAAAAATTTTTGTTACGGAGTTCATTGAAAAACAAAATATTTGTTTTTATATATCCAAGCTACAACAAAGCTTTAAACTAAACTTCTTTCTAAAACACAAAGCAGCAAAAGTTGTTTTATAATAAAACTAATCTTGCTTTCTTGTTTTGTTATATAGAAAAAGTTTAAACGTGTAACGTGTAAGTTTTTTCGAATTGAAGAAAAAATAAGATACTTGCGTGGGATTTTAAACAATGAAATGAATTTAGCGTGTAGGCTTACATTGTGCATTAGTTGCCTTCTAAAAAGTTTACAATGATATGTGTTTGAAAATATCACTTGTTTAAATTTAAAATATTTTTTGAGTTAGAAACTGGATAAAGTATATTTAAATTTCATTTTCAACTTGCTAATATACCGTTAAGTAATACAAAAAATGTTATACTAGAAACTAGATTATATTATTAAGCACATATTTTTACTTTGCCCTCATATATATGTACAACACTATTTTAGAAACTGTGGCACAAAAACTTACATAAGAAAAAATATTACTAAACCCAAGAAAAAATAGAAGATATATCGAGTTACAATGAAAACATTAAGGTTTTAAGAGCTAAAAACTTTAGAAATATGTAAATTCGAGTTATATATTTACTTAGTGAATATTAAAACAAAAAGTTAAAGTAATAGAACGATATTTTTTTATTAGAAACTGCTTCAAACATCTGTAAACTATAGCTATAATTGTATAAAAATGCTTTTAATTTACAGTTTTTATATGGATTAAGTAGTTTTAAATATCGATACAGGTTAAACTTTTGGGTTTAAGTGCAGCAACTAGAGTTCTCAACCTAGGTTTAAGTATTCTATTTGAATAAAAAAATTAATTATTACTTTAGATCTCTAGAAAAAATTTTTGTAACGGAGTTCATTGAAAAACAAAATATTTGTTTTTATATATCCAAGCTACAACAAAGCTTTAAACTAAACTTCTTTCTAAAACACAAAGCAGCAAAAGTTGTTTTATAATAAAACTAATCTTGCTTTCTTGTTTTGTTATATAGAAAAAGTTTAAACGTGTAACGTGTAAGTTTTTTCGAATTGAAGAAAAAATAAGATACTTGCGTGGGATTTTAAACAATGAAATGAATTTAGCGTGTAGGCTTACATTGTGCATTAGTTGCCTTCTAAAAAGTTTACAATGATATGTGTTTGAAAATATCACTTGTTTAAATTTAAAATATTTTTTGAGTTAGAAACTGGATAAAGTATATTTAAATTTCATTTTCAACTTGCTAATATACCGTTAAGTAATACAAAAAATGTTATACTAGAAACTAGATTATATTATTAAGCACATATTTTTACTTTGCCCTCATATATATGTACAACACTATTTTAGAAACTGTGGCACAAAAACTTACATAAGAAAAAATATTACTAAACCCAAGAAAAAATAGAAGATATATCGAGTTACAATGAAAACATTAAGGTTTTAAGAGCTAAAAACTTTAGAAATATGTAC
>NW_028140770.1:0-15857 GCF_965202585.1 Thalia democratica | reverse complement strand
ACTCAAAGTGCGCCAAAGACAATAGGTATTTTATGATTCAATAATAAAAAAACGAAAACAAACATGATTAATCGCAAAGTCATAAAATCTTTCCTTGCATAATAAAAACAAAATGAGAGCTACAAACAATAACGAAATGAACATGAACCTAATCGAATTCACAGATTACTGTAATAAACGGGTAAGATGCCTGACAAAAAATAAATAAAAAACTATTAGTGCGAAACTTGAACTTGTCCCTTAGCAACAAGCATGTCAATGCGCGGCTGGATTTCGGATAGACTGAGACGGAGACAGGCAGATAAGAATGGAGTCAGCAAAAAATCAGTCATGCAAAAAGCCGGACTCGCAAAGATAAGTGGTGGTGAATGATAAAAGAAATTTTACTGCACGCTTTGCTAAGACAGGGTACTCTGAAATTGCACATTTCCAAAAATCTAAAAGCTCCTTACCTTTGAAACTCAATTTTAAATTGCTATCTTCAGATAGTTGCAGCAATTCGTTTTCTGTATCTGTAGGAAGATTTACTTCTTCTGAAGAAATATCACACATAAAAGGATTCAAAATCCATAAATTTCCGATGCGAACATCTTCAGGAAAATAATGTTGAAACTTTATAGACAAAAGATCAAGGTGGTTGTATATTTCGTCAGAGAAGTTGAATTCTATGCCTTTTTCATGGGCCTCATCAAACCGGTGAAACATCGCAAAATTATCATTGCTAACCTTTTTCTTCCAAAAGTTAATTCTATTTTTAAACGCCTCAATCTTGTCTGTCATGACAAAAATGGAACTTTGCTTTCCTTGCATGCTTAAGTTCAAAGCGTTCAATTCTTTGAAATTATCGGTGAGATAAGCTAGCCTGGCCAAAAATACATTCAAAGAACTACACTAATTCTGAGCCTTCATCTATAAGAAAGATGAACAACTGCTTCTTTAATTCAACGAGACGAACCAGTGTTGCAACTGAAATTACCTTGATTAAACAAATCATTATTCTATATATATTTTTCATTTTAAAATCATCAATTTAAAAATGATATAATTTTTTAAATATTAAAAGTTTTTTGTCCTTCTCTTTAGGTGTTTTTTATAAATGATATCAAAAAAAAATATTATTTAGTTATAATATATTAAACAGAATAAGCATTGAATACTTAAAAAACTAACTTTAAAACTTTGCTAACACATAGACATTTAGACATTTTTATCATGTAAATCTAAAAAATTATTTCAAACTCAATTTCTGTTAAAACTTTAAAGACCTGGCCACAACTTTCAAAAATAAGAGAATTATTTTTTAAGTAAAAAATAAGCTTTTATACATATTAAATTTTAAATCAAGCTAATAAACATCTTTTTAAACATTTTTACAGCACTGAAACAATATAATATACCAGAAATAAGTTTCTGGTAAAGATTTTTTATTTAGTTTTATTGTGTAAACATTTAGAATTTGTTTTGATTGCTCCTACATTGTTTGCTTTAGTAATAATACCAGTATTTTCATGACTTCACTAAAAATAGAAATTCAAAAAAATTGCGCAACCAGGACACCTATTAATAATGAATACCCATTAAAAGTCCTACCGCTAGATACACACTAAGCAGATCAATGAATGCTATAATTATATATGTTTTTCATTTTTTGTGTTCCTTTTTTTTCAAGTTTTATGATTTATGTTTTTTTTTTCTTTCAAATTTCTTTTTTTAATTTCGAAAGGCTTCGCGGAAGCCTAGGGTTCCGCGGAACCCAATTTCAGAAGCACTAAACTAGACAACAAAAACTATATTAAAATTAGCATCAAAGGTTAATAATTAAGTTTATATTTCTAACAAAGAACAATAATAATTTTTAAACAATAAGCAAATTAAAAAATTTACTTAATTGTTATTTAAACTATAAACGTATAAATATTTTAGTTTGCTGATAAAAATTTTGATTTTGATTTATGAAAAAAATCAAAAAATATAGTTTTAATTAAAACCTAACAGCGTTATCGTTTTAATATTTTATGTTTAAAGTGAACACCGGGAATTTGAACATTAAAAGAACTTTTTCCCATAATAAGTATATGACTGAGAAAAATTAAATGTTTAAAATCAGATTATAACTCGTTTTGACATTAGTTATTGATTGAACTAACATCCATATTTTGCTTCCCGTTGCTCACGGGCCGTTCCGTATATGCCATTGCTTTTGCCTCCCTTCGATGATGTAATGTAGATATGAACTACACTACTGACTTAACCAGGCATTTGGCACAAATCTAAAGTTAGAACATATCTGTATAAGTTTATTTAATCATGAAGTTACAATTTCAGTTAAACTTAACAAACGTAACCTACTATTTCAGCTGACTTATAACGTATTGAATGGTTTTTAAAGAAGAAGCGAATTTTTTTCGTACAGTAATTACTACATTTAGTGTGTATAAAATAGATATCTTAAATGCTTATTGTATAAATTACATCTAAACAGCTTTTATAATTGTGCTTAATGTTTTTCAATCAGATTATTATTTATTAGACAAATAAAATTCTGCACTAAGATTTATATCTGATCATTAAACATTTTAAAATCATATCTGCTTAAAAATAAAACTTAGAAAAAATTTTTATATTTTGATCTTATATATTTGTACATATTTTTTAAGATGTTTGTTCAAAAAGTAATAATACATTTTTTTTTAATTGAACGTTTTGTAGTATTAGTTTCTTAAATGTTAAAAAAAAATATATTATCATTTTACTAACGAGAACTATAATTCCTTTTATCCAATCTTCAAACAAACAAAAAATTACAAAAGTTAATTGACAAAAAAATATGGTATTACTTTTTAGTCGTTAAAAAAAAAAGTTTTTTGTTTAAATTTATTAACCGTAAACAAAAACATATAAGCAGGTTATGCTGCCTTATTTAATTTTACTAAAAAAAGTTTTTAATTGCTATATTTTTTTTAACTAGATTAAAACAAATGTGAACAAAATATAACTTACCAGTTTAACTAAAAAACTTTCTTTTCATCTTTGTTTTGTTGCACTAGAAATACTTGCAATTTTTCAGCTTAGTTTTTTTATAAATTCTTAAGAAATAAAAGTAACTAGTAGGTTTTTTATAGTTTAATTATCATAGTAAATATAAACGATGCAACTTTTTTTTATCAAATTCCCGGAAGTAAACTGTTAAAAATAAATATTCAAAATGAGCACTTTGTTAATGTTCGGTTTCTCTAACAAATTTCTTTGACTTTATTTTATAAATTAAAATTAAAATTTTATAAGCAAAAAATAAAAATAAACGATTAAAGTCGAAATCACTACAAATAAATGTGGTTACTTTTTTTTATAATTTACATTGTTGTATGTTTAATGATTGAAATTATGTACTAAGAGTTAAATGTGATCTTAACATATTTTGTGTTGTCTAGTTATTTTTTGAATATACAAATGATTTATAAACCATCATTAGCTGTCGACAAATAAGTGTATATCTTAATAAAAAATTTAACAAATAACTTTGAAAAGTCTTTTAATGATTGATTACGTAATTTTGATTTGAAAACTACTTAAAAATACGTTTGAAAACTATTATTTTAAGTGTAATAATTACAATATGAGATTAATTTAGTTTTTAAAAAAATTCAGGTAGTGCACCGACTCGTGACAATTGTACTTAAAGTTTACCAAGAAATATCATTTAAGACTATAAGTTTTTAATTTTAGCTAATTTAAATAGAACTTTTTTAATTTTTAAGGCGATTAACAAGCAAATGAAATTGATTACTGAATTTACTACTGTTATTTGGATCGATGATCATCGACTTTTAACACAGAGCATTTTAAACACAGAGTTTTTCGGCTAAATATTGCATACTTAACTGGCAGTGCATACCTAAGAAATGCGTACTTAAGCGGCGAATTAAAAAAAAAAAACCCTCTTTGAAAAAAGTCTAGACACGCCCCTGAAGCTTATATTCATTATCTATTATATGGAAAAGTTAAACTTGAAGCTTGGTATAGTGTATTTATTAGGCTTAGTATTGTGACAAAGTAATTTAGTTTTAAACTAATCTTTTGTTAATAAATTTGAATTGTATCACCTTTAAACCTTTATAAACTTCAAACTTACTTAATAATAGTTATGTGCTGCATAAAACTTAATATTTAATTAAACTATGTAACATGTTTTAAAAGGAATAGCTTTATTCATTTCGAGATACAAGTAATGAAAGTAAAGTACCATGTCATTAAACTAAAAACTGAGATTAGAATTATAAAATCTAACATAAGTTTATTAAAAAGTTTTAAGACAATTATCGTTTAAATAAGTAAGCCTTATAGTCCTGCCATTCTTTCTTTGGTTCAAAATATTCAGCTTTTTTCTTTCAGAATCTTGTATTGTTTACTCTTAAACCATTCAGTAAACAGTTTGTGTATAGAACAACCAGCTTTTGTACAAGTTGAAGATTGTGAAAAATCACCTCTCAAGTTGCACGCTTCAGCTGAGATCGTACTATATCTTGTTTTTATGCCTTCACAATTCGAGCTACTGTCATCCATCAGAGTATTGTAGTTTTGAATTGTGTAAGGATACGCAGATAAATCTTTTACACTTATTTCATCTTCCTTAGCAAAAAATTTTGCATGGACATTAGTTTGATAGTTTAAATTCGCAATGAACTTGTTTAAGTCTACCGAAGTAATGTTTAAACTGTTTTCAGTGCCCAAATCAGGCTGTTTAAAGCAGAAAAATCAGAATCATTTTTATGATAACTCGGTAAATTCTGGGAGTTTTTAGAAACTGGCGTAAATGTTTTTTTTTTGTCCTTTTGCAGACTGGGGTAGCTAGAAGCAAGGTCAAAGTATTTTTCAAACGTTGAAATTTTGTTTATATAGTCTGTTTGTTTCAAATTTAAGTATTTTAGTACTTTTAATAGTATAAACTAATCTTGAGTTTCTGATAACAGATAAAACATAAAACATTCTCAAGCTATAATACTTAAACAAAACTATACATACACAGCTTTATTTTAAATTGTTTGTATTACTTATAATTGTCATGTTATTATATCAAAAATTTAAAATTATTTAAAGTTTAAGCACTGATCACTAATATTTCTAAAGATTTAATTGAAATACTTATAGGTAAATTTATCTTTTTAATCTTTATAATTTTAGTTCACTTTACTTTAGAAATTATTTATTTAGATATAACAAAAATAGTTTTAATACTAAACTTAATCAGTTAAACTTACTTTAATATCGTATCAATGTGTCAAGTATTTTTAATTATACAAAGCGTATAACGAAATCTTGCTAAATATTATACTTTTCAATCAACAACTTAGTAAAAGTAACACAACTATAAAAACAAAAAAACACTGCAAACTCCTAATATGATTAAAAGAATTAAGAATAGAATAAAAATCTACGGTAGATCGTTTTAATGATCAGTTGTTTAATAGTTAGATTTGTGATAAAATTTATCGCTACAAAATAGTAAAAAAAATAAACAAAACCACAAGTTATTCTATGAAGTATTTTTGTAGCATTTCTTTAGAACTAGAATTAGTTTGTCATGTATAGGTTTTGTTTTGTGTATCTTATTAGATCAACCATCACTAATTTCGAAAAAAAAGCTTTTTTAAGCTTTCGATAATTCGTAACCAGTGTTTTGCTTAATGTTATATTTGTTTATGCTATTTACTCTAATTAAACTTTAAACTCAAACAAAACAATAAAAATTACTTAAAAGTCTTTTTAAGTCAATTAATAGCATTAAAACACTTTAATTATAATAAGCATTTAAAAATAACCACAAGCATTTAGTCTTACTTAAAACCTGTGCTATACTTAAGGCAAAAATAAATTATTTGTAATGATATCAATGTTAAATGTAAAGTACACGATTATATATTATACTAAATAACATACAACAGTTGAAATTCTTTGTTTAAAAAAACTTGACAATTTTTGTAAATTTTAATTTTTAGATTTATATACTTAGAAACAAAGCAATAACTTGTTGACTGAGTTCGATTGAATTGTTTTCAGCTGCTTATTTTATAAATAATTCGTTTTAAGTAATTGAACTTATTTTTGATAAAAAATGTTTACAAAAAAATAGCAAGTTTAGGTTTTATTGAGTCTTACTATATTGTATGTTAATTATATAGAGTATATTTAAAGCCGCTAACTTTTTTTGTTACTTTTTGCATTTCTAATTGTATTTAAACTTAGAATAACGTCTAAGCTACTAAACAAACTTTGAGAATTATTCGGATATATTTCTTTAACTTTGCTCTGTTAATCAAAGTATATACACTAATTACAATAAAAAAATAAAACTACTGTTGTTTAAACATGCTAAAAAAACATTTTAAACGAATGAAAGCCTATGTACAATAAAATTTGTATCAAAAAGCAAAAAAAAGATAAAAAACATAGTTTTACTAATTTCTTCTGTTCTTACTTTATGTAGGTCCTTTACATGTCATATACTATCATTATAACTGTTATTGTGTAATGTATATGATGTTGTTAAGATAATTATTAGGGCTAAAGCGACTAATAGTTTAAAATGTCAACATATATTTATTTTAACTGTACCAATTTAGTATTGATAGATAGTAATAGACTATTTTTAAACTTCAATATAAAATAAATGAAACTCAGTTTAAAAATTTTACAACTAATTATAGTAGTTAAACTGTTAGCTAATTTAGATAAAATTTATATACACTTACTTACTATAAAATGTTTTACTTCTTAAAAATAAGTTAAAGCTTATTATTTTTGAACATGCCTAATTTAAAAAGAACAAATTGAATTTTTGGTACATGTTTTAGATATTTTTAAATAAAATAATTTTTAATTATGATTTAAAAAAACGACCAATCCGTACAAGGTTGTCAACTTTATAAACATCGGACTGATAAGAGTGCTAGCCGCTTATTGCATTTTTAAATACTTGCGTAGTCGTCCCCATAAAGATTGACCACCGGGACTCGAACTCGGAAGGCAGGACCGGCAGTTGGAGAACCAAACCGCTGGGCTATTACGCCTGTCTACTTTAATTACGATATATAAACAATTTATTTAATAAATTATGTAAAGGTTTTGTTTTCAACCAATTTAATTCTATGTAAAGTTATAGAAAACAAGTTTAATTTTTAAACACATTTGTTGTTTTAAACAATATTGAAGGCATAATTGGGAAAATAAAAAAAAAACTTTTAAAATTTTAAGTTGTATTTATTTGTATCGCACTACATAAAACCTGCTAATAGTTTTTACCAAGTAAACTTCATCATTTTTTGTATAACATCTATTTAAAAAATTAAACGAATTTAGGTGTATACTTAAAAAAATAAATTTTATAAAGTAAGATTCCAGTAACTCCCATACTATATATTTTTTCATAAACCAAGTAGATAAACTTTTCTAAATTTTAATCAATGCAAGAGAAATAAATTGTTTTTTCAATGACACGAAAATATTTAATAACTGCAACACTAAACCCGCTCACTTCCAACACACGCACAATTCCCACTCGATCAAACCATGGAATTGTTTACCGACCAAGGGTAAGGTTTAAGGATAACAGTGATAGTTAAAATAAACAAAAGATAAATAAAAATAGAAATAAAATAAAGAAAAAAATGGTTAGGATTATGTGCGGGTGGGAAATGTAAATAAAACTGTAACACTTACGTTTATAAAATATACATTTAACAAAACAGTCATAACTTTAGTCGTAAACTTACATGAATTGTTTTTTGGTAGTAAAAAAAATCTTAGCCGTTGATCAAATGTTGAGGCAAATATAACCTTAAAATTTTTTAAACAAGTAATAAGTTTATTTCCACTGGAATATTTGCTATTCGAAAGTAAAAGGTTAGGAGTGTAAACATAATTAAAAAAAGTGTACTGTTTCGCCAATAAACTTGCAACTATTTACTTGAAAAAAAAATAAATAATACAAAATTTTATCGTATGAAGCTGTTTCCCTCTCAGCAACATTAGACTTACAAAAAACATTTTAAATAGTTTTAGCTTGACAAAGTTTATACTTCAAAGCATAAAAACTAGAAGTTATAAGTTTATAAGTTTTTTTTTTCTACAAGCGTAAAATAAAAGTACTGAAAAAACTTGAAAGCTCTTTGTTTTGATACTAAAGTTAAATATTTATTTGTCAAATAATTAAAAGTTTTTGAGTGCGTTTTCAATTTAAAAAAAGTTTAATGAATTTATAAACGCCTAAATTTTGTAAAGCAGGTTTTGTTATAATTCTACTAATTATATATTGAGTTATTACTAGCTTTTATATTACAACAAGTAAAAAATCACATATCATTTTTTACTTTAGATTTAACATTACTAGCACTGTGTTTATGTGCAGTTTTGGTTTAAAATGATTACAAGCGTTTAATAATTGACAATAAGTTTTATTTTAGTTAAACGATAACAAAACATAAATAAAATGTTTTCAGAAGCTGTTCGAATAAGTATAAATTTGTATTTAGTGAGTAGCTTACAGTCTTTTGTTATTTTTATGTACATTTAGCAATACGCAGGAATCATAAGACTTTTAAAAGATTAAGCTTTTCGTGGACAAATGGTTAAATAAATTGTTTATTTCTAAAAACAAGTTATATAAAGATCAAAGACTAATAATAATTAAACCAGTTTAACTTTGCTTCGCATAAAGTTTGTATACTTTTGGTTTATTTCTAAGAGTCATGTTGCATAACAGTGTTATTGTTCCATTAAATTTAAACAAAAGTTTATTTATAATTTTTAATTTAACAGTTAACTTCTGGGAATTTAATATATAGTTCAAGTTTTTTTGTGTTGTCACGTTTTAGTTTACTGTGATATACATACTAATTTAACTATATAAGTTTATAATTTAAGTAAGATAATTATATCCTTGAAGATTTTTCAATAAAACATAGTTAATAGTTTTATTGACTCCTATTGTTTTTAAAAACATGCTTCTACTTATTTATTTAGGTTCAAAGTTTAAATAGAGTAGTTTGATACTTTAACTAATATTGCTAATAGACCTTAAAAATAACATTTTAATTAAACTGAAAAGAAAGCGTTTGTAAGTTCTAATAAATTTCATATGTTAATAATGTTTTGACCTTTAAGTTTTTTTTATATCTTAACCAAAAAATGAAACTGAAATCTAAATAACTTAGAAAAGTTTTTTTATAATATTTACAAAATAAAAATATTTATAAAAAAAATATCTGATCACTATTTACCTTTTTAACAACATTATTTGCAAATCAGTTCAAAAAATATCGGGAACCCGTTTGGATATTAGTTATCGATTGAACTAACATCCCGTGGCATGGATTCCCGTGGCTCACGGGCCGTTCCGTATGTGCCATTGGTTTTGCCCTCCTTCGGTGATGTAATGTAGATATAAACTACATTACTTACTCAACCAGGCATTTGGTACAAATCTGAAATTATAATATATACACGTTTGTTAAATATGTAGTTACAATTTGTTGTTAAATTAAAAAAACGTCATATTGAGCTATATCGAACGTTTTGAATGTTGTTTTATAGAAGAATTCAAATTTGATGTATAGTATTATTAATTTTAGTAAGTATAAAATTGCATTTAAACTATATGTAAAATTTGAAACGGAAAAATGTTGTTCAAAATTGAAAACTAAAAGGCTGGTAATAATGTTTCTTTAATATAATTTTTTACAATTTTTATACAGCTAATTAAAATTTTTGTAGAAACTAGATTCTTAGCAAACCGTTTAAAGTATTTTAAAATATTTATAAATCAAAATTTATTCTTGATTTATTAAAATTTCAAATTGTAAAGAAACAATTACACAAAATCCGATGATCGTTTGTAGAAATAACAGTTATAAATTCAATTATCTGTTTAATTTGCTTCTTAATTGCCTTATGAATTTAAAAAAATTCTATTAACATAAGCTTAAATTTAATAATAATTTTAAACAATATTTCTAGGTAAACTGTAAGTACAATTTTAACTAGTTGGAGCATTACCTGTAAAGTATGTTATATAAAATAATCCGTTTAATATTTTATTTTTTTTATTTATAAAGCAAAGAGTCATTAGCAATACATAAATACTTCTAATTACAATTCAACTAAAAAAATAATAAAACAAAGCAACAATATTTATGAAAACAACGAAACAGTATAATCAAAATCTTTATGTTTACACAACTTAGGTTTTCTTAATAAAATACAAATAATTAAACTTGAGGCTATTTGTATTTTATTAAGAAAACCTAAGTTGTAATTACAGTTTACCTAGAAATATCGTTTAAAATTATTATTAAATTTAAGCCCATGTTAATAGAATTCTTTAAATTTATAAGGCAATTAAGAAGCAAATTTAACAGATAATTGAATTTATAACTGTGATTTGTACAAACGATCATCGGCTTTTGTGTAATTGTTTCTTTACGATTTGAACTTTTAATAAATCAAGAATAAATTTCGATTTATAAATATTTTAAAATACTTTAACGGTTTGCTAAGATTCTAGTTTCTACAAAAGTTTTAATTAGCTATATAAAAATTGTAAAAAATTATATTAAAGAAATATTATTACCAGCCTTTTAATTTTCAGATTTAACCAAAGTTTTTCCGTTTCAAATTTTACATATAGTGTAAATGAATTTTTATACTTACTAAAATTAATAATACTATACATCAAATTTGAATTCTTCAATAAAACAACATTCGAAACGTTTAATATAGCTCAATATGAAGTTTTTTTTTAATTTAACAACAAATTGTAACTACATATTTAACAAACGTGTATATATACTAACTTTAGATTTGTACCAAATGCCTGGTTGAGTCAGTAATGTAGTTTATATCTACATTACATCACCGAAGGAGGGCAAAACCAATGGCATATACGGAACGGCCCGTGAGCCACGGGAATCCATGCCACGGGATGTTAGTTCAATCAATAACTAATGTCCAAACGGGTTCCCGACATTTTTTGAACTGATTTGCAAATAATGTTGTTAAAAAGGTAAATAGTGATCAGATATTTTTTTATAAATACTTTTATTTTGTAAATATTATAAAAAAAACTTTTCTAAGTTATTTAGATTTCAGTTTCATTTTTTGGTTAAGATATATAAAAACTTAAAGGTCAAAACATTATTAACATATGAAATTTATTGGAACTTACAAACGCTTTCTTTTCAGTTTAATTCGAACGTTTTTTTTTATGTTTTTTTAGCAATATTAATTGAAGTATAAAACTACTCTAAAAACTTTGAATTTAAACAAATAAGAAGAAACATGTTTTTAAAAACAAAAGGAGTCAATAAAACTAGTAATTATATTTTATTGGAAAATATTCAAGGATATAACTATCTTACTTAAATTATAAAATTATATTGTTTAATTAGGATGTACATCACAGTAAACTAAAACGTGACAACAAAAAAAAACTTGAACTATATGTCAAATTCCCAGAAGTTAACTGTTAAAGATTAAAATTATAAGATTATGTTAATTTTTGTTTCTTGAACTTGTATTATTTTATGATTGAACTTAAAAACTTTATAAGAAATTTAGAATTAAATTAAACGATTTTAGTCGGAACCACAACCAAACAACTTCTATAAACTTGCTAATAATGTTTTTATTTACATTATAATTTTTTTAATGAATGACACTATATACTAAAATTCGATATGATCTTAATATATATTGTGATATCTAGTTATTGCTGAAATTCACATGTTTTACAAATCATCAGGTGTCAACAAACAAATAAACTTAATAGAACAATAATTACATAATAATTTAATTTTTAATGATTGAATACGCAATTTTTATTCAAAATTACGTTGATTTAGTTTAAATAAAATAAAAACAATATAATATGGAGTTTTTTTATATAACAGACTTTTCAGGTCATGGGATTACTAGTTAAAATTGTACTTACAGTTTACCTAGAAATATCGTTTAAGACTATTATTTTTAAATTTAAGCGCATGTTAATAGAATTCTTTAAATTTATAAGGCAATTAAGAAGCAAATTAAACAGATAATTGAATTTATAACTGTGATTTGTACAAACGATCATCGGCTTTTGTGTAATTGTTTCTTTACGATTTAAACTTTTAATAAATCAAGAATAAATTTCGATTTATAAATATTTTAATATAATTTAACGGTTTGCTAAGAATTTAGTTTCTAAAAAAGTTTTAATTAGCTATATAAAAATTGTAAAAAATTATTTTAAAGAAATATTATTACCAGCCTTTTAATTTTCAGTTTTAACCAAAGTTTTTCCGTTTTCAAATTTTACATATACTGTAAATGCATTTTTATACTTACTAAAATTAATAATACTATACATCAAAATTGAATTCTTCTATAAAACAACATTCAAAACGTTCGATATAGCTCAATATGACGTTTTTTTTTTAATTTAACAACAAATTGTAACTACATATTTAACAAACGTGTATATATACTAACTTTAGATTTGTACCAAATGCCTGGTTGAGTCAGTAATGTAGTTTATATCTACATTACATCACCGAAGGAGGGCAAAACCAACGGCATATACGGAACGGCCCGTGAGCCACGGGAATCCATGCCACGGGATGTTAGTTCAATCGATAACTAATGTCCAAACGGGTTCCCGACATTTTTTGAACTGATTTGCAAATAATGTTGTTAAAAATGTAACCAGTGATCAGATATTTTTTGTATAAATACTTTTATTTTGTAAATATTAAAAAAGCATTTCTAAGTTATTTAGATTTCAGTGTCTTTTTTTAGTAAAGAAAAAAAATTGTTAAGGCCAAAACATTATTAACATATGAAACTTATGAGAACTTACAAACGCTTTCTTTTCAGTTTAATTAAAATGTTATTTTTAAGGTCTATTACCAATATTAATTGAAGTATCAAACTACTTTATTCAAACTTTGAATCTAAATAAATAAGTAGAAACATCTTTTTAAAATCATTAAAAGTTAAAAAAAACTATTAATTAAGTTTTAATGAAAAATCTTCAAGGATATAATTATCTTACTTAAATTATAAAACTATATTGTTTAATCAGTATGTATTTCACAGTAAACTAAAACGTGACAACAAAAACAAACTTGAACTTTATGTCAAATTCCCAGAAGTTAACTGTTAAAGACTAAAATTAAAATAAGATTATGTTACTTTTTTTCTTGAACTTGTATTATTTTATGAATAAAGTTAAAAACTTTTTAAGAAATTTAGAGTTAAATTAAACGATTTTAGTCGGAACCACAACTAAACAACTTCTATAAATTTTTTCATAATTTTTTATTTACATTGTTATTATTTTAATGAATGAAACTATGTACTAATATTTAATATGATCTTAATATATTTTGTGTTATCTAGTTATTGCTGAAATTCACATGTTTTACAAATCATTAGGTGTCGACAAACAAATAAACTTAATAAAACAATTATTACATAGTATTTAAATTTTTAATGATTGAATACGAATTTTTTTTTTCAAAATTACGTTGTTTTAGTTTAAATAAAATAAAAACAATATAAAATGAAGTTATTTTATACAAAAGACTTTTCAGGTTATGCGATTACTAGTTAAAATTTTACTTACAGTTTACCTAAAAATACCGTTTAAGACTATTATTTTTTAATTTAAGCGCATGTTAATAGATTTCTTAAATTTATAAGGCAATTAACAAACAAATAAAATAGATAATTGAAATCATAACTGTTATTTTTATTAACGATCATCGGCTTTTGTATACTTATTTTGTTACGATATGAACTTTTAAAAATTCAAGAGGTAATTTGTATTTATAATATTTTAATATATTTTAACAATTTGCTAAGAATCTAGTTTCTACAAAAGTTATATTTAGCTGTAAATAACTATAAAAAATTATATTAAAGAAACATTATTACCAGCCATTTAATTTTCAGTTTAAACCAAAGTTTTTCCGTTTCAAATTTTATTTATAGTGTAAAGGTATTTTCTTACATAATAAAATTAATATCACTATACATAAAATTTGAATTCTTCTATAAAAAAACATTCAAAACGTTCGATATAGCTCAATATTACGTTTGTTTAGTTTAACAACAAATTGTAACTACATATTTAACAAACGTGTATATATTCTAACTTTAGATTTGTACCAAGTGCGTGGTTAAGTCAGTAATGTAGTTCATATTTGCATTACACCATCGAAGGGAGGCAAAACTAATTGCATATACGGAACGGCCCGAGAGCCACGGGAATCCATGCAATGGCATATTAGTTCAATCAATAACTAATGTCAAGACGGGTTCCCGACTTTTTTTTAACTAATTTGCAAATAATGTTATTAAAATGGTAATTAGTGATCAGATATCATTTATTTTATAAGTACTCATTTTCTAAATGTTAAAAAAGCATTTCTAAAATATTTAGTTTTCAGTTTCTTTTTTAGTAAAGATAAAAATAAATTTAAGGCCAAAACATTATTAACACATGAAACTTATTAGAACTTACAAACGCTTTCTTTTCAGTCTAATTAGAAAGTTTTTTTTTGTCTTTTTAGCAATATTAATTGAAGTATCAAACTACTTTATTCAAACTTTGAAGCTAAATAAATAGGTAGAAACATGTTTTTAAAATCAATAGGAGTCAGAAAAACTAATATTTATGTTCAAATGAAAAATCTTCAACAATATAATTATCTTACTTAAATTATAAAATAATATTGTTTAGTTAGTATGTATATCACAATAAATTAAAGCGTGATAAGAAAAATACTTGAACTATATGTCAAATTCCCAGAAATTAACTGTTGAAGATCAAAATTAAAATAAGAATATGTTACTTTTTGTTTCTTGAACTTGTATTATTTTATGAATAAAGTTAAAAACTATGTAAGAAAATAAGAATGTATTACTGTATGTATGTATAAATTCAACATATTAGCATTTGATAATTGAGTGATTAATAGGAAACAATATAAATAGAACTTTAAAAGTTTTGATTTGCACAATAGTGATCTGAGACGTTGATCTACGAGACTCCGGAAAGCTTTTAGTATTGATGAAAAAAAAACTTGGCAAGTATAACAAATAGTTTGAGTAGAAAAGTGATTTATCTTCAGCTAGCAACAATACAATAGTATAATGAATTCATAATTCATAAGTATAAAATTAAAATACATACTATGTTGCAGAAATTTGTACTGAAATTTTTTACAACTGCAATTGAAAATGATACAACAACTGAATAGTTGTGCAACGTTTTTAGACTATAAAGTACAACTTTATTTAAAAAATGTTCAAAATTTAACTAAACTTAGTTGGTTGTAAAATTTATTTTAAACAAAATATTTTTTTAGTATTATCTAACATATTATACTATTAAAATATAAACTGTTTTAAACAATTAATATTTCTCAATAATATACTTGTTATCAGAAAAGGATTTTTTAATTTATCAAATTCCAGGTGTTCACTTTGAAAGATAATTTATTAAAAATAATAACGCTGTTACTTTTTAATGTATATTTTTTTTTATAAATCAAAATTAAAATGTTTATAATGAGTAAAATACTATAGTTTAATTCAAAAATATACAGTTTTTTATATATGTGCTTTTTGTATTCTATTTTACATTGTTTTTTCTTAAATAAAAGAATATAAATATTAAGTTTTGAGGCTAATCTTAATATAGTTTTAATTGTCTAGTCATTATTTAAAGACATGTTTTTTACATCATTAGTTGTTAAAAAACAAGAAAAACTGAAAAATAAGTTGTAAAAATACTTTTGAAAAGTCGTTTGAAATTGTTT
>NW_028140769.1:12500-15905 GCF_965202585.1 Thalia democratica | reverse complement strand
GTATTATATTTCAATTACAGTGAACTTCAAGTAAGATAAGTTTTTTTTTTTGTAATAACTACAAAATTTGTATTTTAGTTTACTATTAGCAACTAAATATTCATATTTAATATATTTAAAAAAAGTTTCTATACAAGCTATTATTTACTAACTCTAATATTGATATTTCGATGCATATTAAAACATACAAATTTTACCAACTAAACTTAACAACTAAATAGTTTTGTTTACATTATTATAACTTTGAAACATAAGCTTGTACACCTTATATAGTAGACTTGACATAACATAACATTATTTAATTCTTTTTGTTTGAAATAAACTAAACTCATTTAGTTATTAGTAAATTACAACATAAATGTTTATAACAATAAAACTAATATTTAATAATAGCTTTTAATTAAAGCTTAATAGCTTTTTAATTATTTAACTTTGATAGTTTTCTTTTAATAGTTTAATAGTCCTTATTTAAGTTCAAAGAAAATTGCTATATATTTAGTACACTTACAAAAGTAAACTAAGTAAACGTAATTCAATAGTTTCTATTGAGTAAAAGTAATTACAAATACATTATGTTAATACAAAACTTTAAAAAGCTTTTGCTAGTATCTGTTGGTAACAGCCAATAACCTATTATGACTCACAATACAAAAGTTCAAAATTTATTTTTTGTTTGATTTTTCAAGTAACCACGCTTTTATTTGTTTGTGGACAAAAAGACTTTTAAGTTTTAGTATAAAAGATATAATTGTATTAATTTTAACTCAGAAAATTGTACTCTACAAGATGGTGCCATTATTTTTTCGATATCTCAAACTGGTCAAACCACTTTTTTAGCGCTTTAATTGGTTTAAACAGCAAATAACGTTATCTGATTGGCTAAGGTTTTTGTTTGCTAATAGTTAAAACTTTATTTTATTTTAAGCTTTAAATAAATGTAAATAAACGAGTAATAAGTATAAATAGGTCAGAAAGAAAAATAGTACAAAAAAGATGAATTCAAAAAGCAAAAGCCTACGGCACGTGGTATTCCCAAGCGGTCACCCATCTAAGTACTAACCACGCCCGACACTGCTTAACTTCCCAGATCGGACGAGATGGGGTGTACTCAGTGTGGTATGGTCGTAGGCGTTTGAAAGCGTTTACAAGCCTTTATAAACCCTTCGGTTTGTTTAAAAAACCTATTTGCACTTGATTTACAATCAATTTGATATTTTAAAATTAATCCTTATAAAATTTTAACTTGATGTAAGTATTTTTTTTATGAAAACCTTTTTTTTTGGTGTTTTAATTACAATTACTCCCTTTAACTTTATTTAAGACTTTGTTTAAAAGATTGTTAACTATATTCTATATTAAATACTATGATTAGAAGTAAAGTTTATTAAGTCATTAAACTAAATAAAAAATAATGTTAAAATAAACATGTTGTGTTTAGTTTGTTTTACTATTTCTCATTGTTCTATTTATAGATGGTATTGTTTTACTTCAAGAATATTTATAGTTAGTTTCTAAAGAATATCTCATACTACATCAGATTTTACGATTAACTTAATTTGAGGTAATAAAATATTTGACGTTTAATTTAATAACTCAACTATGTTTATGTTATAAAATAATAGTATATAATACACATACTTTATAATATAATAATATGTATAACTAGTTGTTTTACTTTAAAATGAATAATTAAGTGGAAGAATTAAAAGAACTCACATTTTTGAAGAGAGCGTGGAAAACCAGAAAAGTCTTTTAAAACATTTATTAAATTATCGATAAATATAGAATACAATAGAATTAAACATATAAACGTAACTGTGGTTGCTTAGAAACTAAACAAGAAATTTTTTAATAAAAATATAAAATAGTTATTAAATAGAATTAAAATAAAATAAAAGTAATATAAATTATATTTTTAAACTAAATAACAATTCACGAGCAATATTAGCGCAATGTCAGAGTATGAGTTTATAATAAAGGAATTGCTTCCTTGGTGTTGATACTTACCTTATTCAAATAGAATACATTTTCAGCAATCAGGCTTGTATTTATCTTAGCGCGCGTAACACAACGTTTGTGGGTTTTGGCACACTTTTGTCGATAGTGGGCGCCCCGCCTCTTAAGTACAGAAATTTCGGGAATTTTCGATTTTTGGAATTCTGACTCGACAGATCGTTTTTGTTTGGTCCGGAGACCCCGTAAAAAATTTTTCAGCCCATTTGAAGCATGATGAAAAAATGTTATTTCGACCCCCTTTTTTTAGGGGTTACGGGGACATCGACCCATTTTTTGGGAATAAAAAACTCCTAGAAAAGGACCACTTTTCTTCTTTTTTCGAATTTCGACTTTTTATTTTTTTGGAAAATTTTTCTATTTTCTTTGTTTGTTCTATTATAAGGTCGAAAATATTTTTTTTGAGCTTCGCAACGCATAAGGACTAACGTAAGGTAAGTTTTAAAAGATTTTTTTTTTCGATAATTTTTTCTATATTTTTTGTTTGGTCCATTACAAAGTCGAAAATATTTTATTACGGCTTCTAAACGCGTGTAGATTAACCGTAGGGTAGGTTATTTCGAAATTTCAATCTTTCAATATTAATAATATTTTAGTAAATTGTTCGATTATGAGGTTTTTATGGCTCTTTCAGCACCCAATAAGTACATTAGAAAATAAAACATGAAATAAAAACATCAACTAAAATGAAAATAACATATTCTGTGAAAAAACCTACGAAAATTCTTTATGAAATTTTCTTTGTCACATAATTGGAAGCTAAGAAAAACCGGAAAATAATTCTTTTTGAGCCATTTTTTTGTATGATAAATAGTATGCAAGCTGCCGATGTCAGAAGACTGTCGACAGCCGAAAAAAAGTCTGTTAAGACTCATTGAAATTGCTCCTGTCCACGGAAATCTTTAGTAAAAGGCGAAAGATTCATTCGTGTACTGAACTGAAGCCAGAGTGATTAGCAACGGTTGCCAAGGCTTTTTCTATGGGCTTTACCATGCTACAGGTTGTGAATAAATGTATACAAACTCCCCCAGAGGGGAGGCGAGCCGATTCCGGAGGTACTGCAATACCGGACCGACTCTTGACGAGCAGGACAATAAATTGTCTGAACTGCACGTCGGTTGACAAAAAGTCGTTTGATCATGGGAAGGACGCGTGGTCCTTCTCGAAGCGATCAAACTTCGAAGAACAGATACTACACTTGATCTTAGCTCAATGAGCCGAGAAGCGATGCCTTCTAAGTTTCCGTTTTTTTAATAAACAAACGAAGACTTCGAAGAGCTTGTGACGACCACTCGCATTAGTCATTTAATTGGGGGATGAATGCACAGTGAATACGGTACAAAATCACCTTTAAATGTCTCTAAAGTATAAAGAAAGTAAATTGAAATAAAA
>NW_028140769.1:0-7500 GCF_965202585.1 Thalia democratica | reverse complement strand
AACGGCCATGCACCACCACCCACAGAATCAAGAAAGAGCTCTCAATCTGTCAATCCTCGCTGTGTCCGGGCCGGGTGAGATTTCCCGTGTTGAGTCAAATTAAGCCGCAGGCTCCACTCCTGGTGGTGCCCTTCCGTCAATTCCTTTAAGTTTCAGCTTTGCAACCATACTTCCCCCGGAACCCAAAGACTTTGGTTTCCCGGAAGCTGCCGGACAGTTCTTAAGTTCGACACTGCCCGATCGCTAGTCGGCATCGTTTAAGGTCAGAACTAGGACGGTATCTGATCGTCTTCGAACCTCTGACTTTCGCTCTTGATTAAAGAAAACATTCTTGGCAAATGCTTTCGCAGTCGTTCGTCTTGCGCCGATCCAAGAATTTCACCTCTAACGGCACAGTACGGATGCCCCCGTCCGTTCCTATTAATCATTACCTCGTGCTCCGAAAACCAACAAAATAGAACCGAGGTCCTATTCCATTATTCCATGCAACATTATACAAGCGTAAAGCCTGCTTTGAACACTCTAATTTTTTCAAGGTAAACTTGCCGGACCACCGCAACACTCAGTTAAGAGCACCGCGAAGGCACCGACCAACAAGAACAACGAGGCCAGTGCTAGCCTTTCGACCGACCAACCTCGCCGTCCCTATATCCAACTACGAGCTTTTCAACCGCAACAACTTAAATATACACTTTTGGAGCTGGAATTACCGCGGCTGCTGGCACCAGACTTGCCCTCCAATGGATACTCGTTAAAAAGTTTAAAGTGTACTCATTCCAATTGCAGGACCTCGTACGAGGTCTGCATTGTTATTTTTCGTCACTACCTCCCCGAGCCGGGAATGGGTAATTTGCGCGCCTGCTGCCTTCCTTGGATGTGGTAGCCGTTTCTCAGGCTCCCTCTCCGGAATCGAACCCTGATTCTCCGTCACCCGTTACAACCTCGGTAGGCCGATACCGTACCGACGATAGTTGATAGGGCAGTTGCTTTAATGAGATGTCGCCAGCACTAGGCCGTGCGATCCGCAAGCTTATCCAGAGTCACCATTGTAACGACCCGAAAGCCGGTTAGTTTTGGTCTGATAAATGCGCGCCTCACGTCAGTTCGGCGCTTTACGCATGTATTAGCTCTAGAATTGCCACAGTTATCCATGTAAAAGCGTACAATCAAATGAACCATAACTGATTTAATGAGCCATTCGCAGTTTCACTGTACGTGAGCTCGTACTTACACTTGCATGGCTTAATCTTTGAGACAAGCATATGACTACTGGCAGGATCAACCAGATAACTATCCGAGGGCGTTTAAACCCGTTGCTCGACTGAGCGTTTTTACTGTATAAATACAGACCTTTTCTATCACTCGGCTTAAAAGCCTTGCGAACGTTACTGAAAGTCGGCGCCGGCCTTTTGCTGTTTAAAGCGCCAGCCCGCGTCGACTGCAGCATGCAGCTATACAACTGACTGTTCTTTCTCCCGACCAACCGTTTGCCTTCTGCCGGTTAACTCATCAGCAGCAACACGCCATCTGTCTGCTGCAGTTACCCGCCTCGAGCCGTGCCTGCCTGCGTCGGCTACTCGTCTCGACGACTTCGCAAAGCTATAAGCCTACCGCCGCTGGACGCTTGTAGTTTTTCATACGCTGCTCCAAATGCGTTTACATAGCACGTTCGCCGCCGCTGCAATAGCCGCGCCTCGGGTGCTAAACAGTAATGCTTTAAGCCCGCTTTCTCGCCAAGTCGACCGAACGCACAAACACGTCTCTCTCACTAGTGTAAAGTAATGCATACGTGTATGATGCTCAAATGTTGCTGTTGAACTTTTTTTGCCGATTTTTTCCGATTTTTTTCAATTTCTTTGTTTCTTTTCAATTATTTTAATATTTTAAGCTTATTTATGCTACGTTTAAATGTTTTAATACTTTTTTTATACTTTATTTAATATGTTTAAAAGAAATAAATAAAAAATAATATATATAAACTACTTTTTTTAATGTTTTAAATATGTTTGTTTATTATAAATAAACTTTATTTGTATTATTTTTATTTAAGCGTACTTTTTAAATCTTTATATTTGTTTTATCGTTTTAAGCACATTGCGATAAATATAATAAACAAAAAATTGAATAAAAATAATAATAATAAAAAAAAAAAAAAAAAAAACATAAGCTTATTTTATATGTTTCATTTTATTTTTATTTAAACTTACTTTTCAAACCTTAATACTCGTTTTATTTTTTTAAGCAGATCGCGATAAATATAATAAACAAACAATTAAATAAAAATAAATAAAAATAAAATAAAAAAATCAAACATAAGCTTATTTTATATGTTATCTTTATTTAAACTTACTTTTTAAACCTTTATAGTTGTTTTATTTTTTAAGCACATCGCGATAGATATAATAAACAAACAATGAAATAAAAATAATAATAATAATAATAAAAAAATCATAAGCTTATTTTGTATGTTTCATTTTATTTTATTTAAAACTTACAATTTAAACCTTTGTATTTGTTCTAATCTTTTAAGCACATCGCGATAAATATAAAAAGCAAACAATTAAATAAAAATAATAACAAATAAATAAAAAAATACGGCTAAACTATAAAAAGAAAACTAAATAACTGATAAATACTTGTAAAACATTATTTGAAACATGTATTTTGAAACACAACACGATTGATTTATATTTGATAATATATTTTTAATTTGTGTACTTCATTTAAAGTAGTCTCCCTTTTTGCTTCTGGTTTAATTAAAGTTATATAACACATACTATAGTAAGTTAAATAAAGTAACTTTATAAAACTACTTTACAAAATACATTTGTATAATTTAATAACTTTAAAATAACTATCAAGAATACCTTTAAGTTTAGTATACAATTGATATGTAAATTGTGTAGTTTATTGAAAGTAGTCTCCTTATTTGCTTCTGGTTTTACTTAAGTTACATAACATTAAATAAACATACTTGATAAACGTAACCATCAATACTGTCATTTAAATAAAACTAAGTACAAATACATTGAATTAACATAGAACTTTAAAAAGCTAGTATCTGTTGGTAACAGTAAATAACCTATTATGACTCACAATACAAGAGTGCGAAATTTATTTTTCATTTGATTTTTCAGGTATTTGTTTATTTGTGGAATAAACTTTTTTATTACATTAGAAACTAATTGAATTTTTCCTATAACTATACCTATTATTATATTTAGTATGCTTAAAAGTAATAAATTGAAATGTCGCGATTATATAATAAACAAACAATCAAACAAACAAAGAAATAAAAAAAAAAAACTATTTTTTTAAACTTATATTTCAACTATATGTCTTAATTTATTTTCATTTAAACTTACTTTAAACCTCTGTATTTGTTATATATATTTAAACACAATACGATTAAACTATAAGACAAACAACAAAATAAAATAATCACATTAATAAATACACTAAGCAAATAGCTAGAATAAATATAAATAGTTCAATATATACAATATATTTCTTCCATTTTTAAGTTACTTGTTAAACATATTTATTTAAACATGTTTCTTTAGAATATAAAACTAACAGTTCTACAAATAAAGAAATTAAAAAGCCAATACACATAACACTAACTTTTCATAAATTAGATATGCAAATATGAACAAAATAATAACTAAATTGTTAAGCTTTTGTAAAGTGTGAACTTATAAACTTATAATAACAATTGCATATTCACTATTCACAATAGCTTTTTATTTAGTACACAACTGGTCTGTAAATTGTGTAGTTTATTAAAAGTATAATCCCGTTTTGCTTCTGGTTTAAATAAAGTTATAAAACACATACTAAAGTAAATTAAATAAAGTAATTCACTACTATCTATTATATAAAACCAAAATAAATAAAAATGAACTTTGAACTTATAATAATAACTGCATATTCACTATTCAGAATTGCTTTAAATTTAGTACACAACTGGTCTGTAAATTGTGTAGTTTATTGAAAGTATAATCCCGTTTTGCTTCTTGTTTAAATAAAGTTATATAACACATACTAAAGTAAATTAAATAAAGTAATTCACTACTATCTATTAAATAAAACCAATTTACAAAATACATTAAATTAAGTTAAAGTGAACTTTGAACTTATAATAATAACTGCATATTCACTATTCAGAATTGCTTTAAGTTTAGTACACAACTGGTCTGTAAATTGTGTTGGTTCTATTCAAGTACTCTCCTTGTTTGTTTTGTTTTAGTTGTATCACATTCAATACACATAATAAAGTAAACCAAATAAACTCTATTAATTTAAACTAAGTACAAATACATTAAGTTAATACAAAACTTTAAAAAGCTTTTGCTAGTATCTGTTGGTAACAGTAAATAACTTATTATGACTCACAATACAAAAGTGCAAAATTTATTTTCGTTTGATTTTTCAAGTAGCCACGCTTTTATTTGTTTTTGGACAAAAAAACTTTTAAGTTTTAGTATAAAAGACTAATTGTATTAATTTTAACTCAGAAAATTGTACTCTACAAGATGGTGCCATTATTTTTTCGATATCTCAAACTGGTCAAACCACTTTTTTAGCGCTCTAATTGG
The DNA here is from genome assembly GCF_965202585.1 of Thalia democratica. Lineage (NCBI taxonomy): Eukaryota > Metazoa > Chordata > Thaliacea > Salpida > Salpidae > Thalia > Thalia democratica. Next base: position 2,902 of record NW_028140769.1, on the reverse strand, counting down.
TTTAAACAGCAAATAACGTTATCTGATTGGCTTACGTTTTTATTTGCTAATAGTTAAAACTTTATTTTATTTTAAGCTTTAAAGAAATGTAAATAAACGAGTAATAAGTATAAATAGGTCAGTGAGAAAAATAGTACAAAAAAGATGAATTCAAAAAGCAAAAGCCTACGGCACGTGGTATTCCCAAGCGGTCACCCATCTAAGTACTAACCACGCCCGACACTGCTTAACTTCCCAGATCGGACGAGATGGGGTGTGCTCAGTGTGGTATGGTCGTAGGCGTTTGAAAGCGTTTACAAGCCTTTATAAACCCTTCGGTTTGTTTAAAAAACCTATTTGCACTTGATTTACAATCAATTTGATATTTTAAAATTATTCCTTATAAAATTTTAACCTGAATTAACCTTTTTTTTTGTTTTTTTTTATCAACAGTTACTCCCAAACTGTACTAAAACTGTATTGTAACTGTACAAAAGTGTTTGTTTAAATAATTGTTATCTATAAATTACCTAAGACCAGGACAAGTAGAAGTAAAGTTTATTGAATTATTAAATTAAATAAATAAAATAAAATCGTAAAATAAAATAATACAATATGTTTACAATTTGTCATTGATCTATCCATTTAAGTTATTGCATTACAAGTACAAACATTGCATACATTCAAGAGTATTATTCATCAATCTTTTCAATATAATAAGTTTTAAATTTATATTTATTTTTAAATAATTCCTGACATTTTAGATTACCTGAGATTTTTTTTTAATTAAATTAATTTTAGTAATTATATACTTGACGTTCTATTTTGTTTAATTTGATAACTCAACCATGTTTATATTTTTTTATAGTTTAACAGAACTATTAAACTAAAAGACATTACATACAGCTTCTAAAAGTTTTAAAAACCTTAAAAAAGTAATATATAAAATAATTGATAAGATTATTAAACTTATAAAAATTTAGTAAAAGGTTATATAAACGTTATTTAAATTAATATAAGATAGTTAACTTATTTTTTCATTTAATGTGATATAATATAAATATATTTTGAGAGACAATTAATTAACGTAAACAATGTCATAGTGGAAACTGCATGTCTGCTAAAAACGTAAAACGCAAAACTGCTTTAATAAATCACTAAATAACAAAAAAATTGCCTGTCTAGCAGGCGTTCAAATTCAAATGACAAAGAAATTTAACTCCGGCTCTCAAGTATATGTCTTGTGTGACGACTAGCGGGACTCGATCTCACAACCTTCCGCTTATGAGTTAGCTGTCAAGACCAAAGACCCAACGCGCCACGACAAAGATAAAGAAATATTTTGCTATATAAATAGGTTGATTTTTATAATTTTGTCAATTACAATTACATGTCAATTACAGTGTCAATTTGAATTTAAATTAAATTAATTTTAGTAATTAAATACTTGACGTTCTAGTTTGTTTAATTTGATAACTCAACTATGTTTATTTTTTTTTTACTAATTTTAAAATTATTATTATACAATACATTTGTTATATTATATTTATTTTATTACTTAAACTTATTATATACATTTAATATATAATATTATTAAATAATTTTATTAACGAATTAAAAACAAAATACTATTATTATTATATTATTAATTTAGTGTTTTATTTTAAAGATATATTAAAGAACTAAACAGATATTACCCCTAAAAAACTTTGTTAATAATATATAAAAAGTACTCAAAGTCAGATTCGGAAATATATATACTGTTTTTTTTCATCAATATTGCAGGTCTGCGTAGCCGGGGGCTGTAATCTAGCTGCTTTGCAGCAGGCCTGAAATGGTGGCCACTATTGTTCAATGTTCAACTTCAAATTCTTTAAGATTATACTGTACTATCTATCTATCTAACAAATCTATCTAACAAATGTTGTTCAATCTAGGTTGTGGGTACTTGGGTCGAGTAATGCCTTTGACTTACAATCTGTTGTGGATTGTCAATATTCCTCTATCTATCAATAAACAAATCTATCTAATAAATGTTGTTCAATCTAGGTTGTGGGTACTTGGGTCGAGTAATGCCTTTGACTTACAATCTGTTGTGGATTGTCAATATTCCTCTATCTATCAATAAACAAATCTATCTAATAAATGTTGTTCAATCTAGGTTGTGGGTACTTGGGTCGAGTAATGCCTTTGACTTACAATCTGTTGTTGATTGTCAACATTCCTCTATCTATCAATAATGATTATATTCAATATTAAATGTTGATTAATTCAGTTGTAAGAAAACCAGTGCGCTGGTTAGGTTGGGTAAGGCCTTCGACTTACAATCTTGGGGATTATCAACGTTCATCAAGTACAGTAACGATCTCATTGAATTTCCAGTTGGAACATTCAATTGTAGTGGCGGCCTACTCTTTTTTGCCTAGTTTGACAAACTATTGTATATATATTGTATAACTTTGTTTGTATTATTTTTTATTTAAATTACTTTTTAAAGAATTAAATTTTTTCCATTGTTTGAAGCTCATCGCGATTATTAAAATTAACATAAACAAATAAAAAAAACAATGTATTTTAACTAATGCTTATTTTATATGTTAGGTTTTATTTTTATTTAAACTTACTTTAAACCTATGTATTTGTTATACAATACGTGTAAACTATATAACATAACTATATAATTTAATAATCAAACTATTAAATAAATTAGGCAATTAATTAATGGGTTTTTTTAATATGCTTCTTTCTTTTTTAACTTACTTGTTAACCATATTTCTTTTATTAAAGTATAAAACTAACAGTTGCATAAATAAAGTAATCATAAAGCCAATACACAAAACACTAACTTTTTATAAATTAAATATGCAAACATGGATATGGTTATGAAGTAAAGTTATTCAAAGCTTATGATTGTAAAGCTTTT
>NW_028140768.1:0-15907 GCF_965202585.1 Thalia democratica | reverse complement strand
AGATAATCTATTTGAGTAGTGTAGTTACAAGCAATATAAAACTAAACCCAATGCATGCTTTTTTCTAGATTAAACAAAGATGATGTTTTTAACAAACGGTTTCAAATATTAGTGAAATAAAAACAAATATATGTATTACAGTGAACGCGTGCCGTGCAGCCAAGCGCCCTACCAGGCTTCAGACAGGTTCAACAGGAGAAGGGCTTCCGATTCCACGACCGCTCAGAGCGTCAAGCTGTTCCAACAAAACGTTAAAAACTTGCAGCAGGTTCGTATTAATAAAAAACAAGTGTAAAGAAAACTGAAACCAACATTTTTTTAGTTAAGCAAATGTATATAGTAACTTGACAAATATTTATTTTGTGTTCTATTATGTCCGATAAATATATTTCTAAATTTGAATAATAGTTCTATATTATAAATATATAACGCTGAACGTAAAAAAATAATGTTAGGAACATCAGAAATTGAAAAGTCAATTTGAATCGCCGGAAGACCAGCAGAAAAATGTAAACAAAACTTTGCACTCCAATACGGTAAGTTATATTAAATTAATTTGAGATATTTGAAAATACTAAATTTAAATTATTTATTATACAGGAAAATGCCAGAACTCAATCGCCAAAAGACAACAATGAAAACCATCAAGCTCTACTTTTACATTTGCAAAAGTTTATATTTCAGTTTAATTTGTATAAAGTATTTCTTTTTAAATTAAGTATGTTTAAATACTAATGTGATTATTATTTTAGTTTAAAGACTGTTGTTTAAATCTTTTAGTTTAAAATCATGGTATATCTATTATTTAGTTTAAAATATTTCTTTAGTCTTTTTAGTTATTTTGTACAAATATATAGATTTCTAAGTTGTATATCGTCTAAGATTTTAAGTATTCAACCGAATTCAAATATTATTTGAGTTTTCAAAATGAAATAACTTTTTTTTAAACATTGCAAAAATTTGTCCAAAAAGTTTGCGTTTTATTTATTAAATTAAACTCAGAAAATTAGTTTGAATCTTACCCGAGCTTAAATAACATTGTTACAAATGTGAACAAAATACATACAATATTTTAAACGTAAGCCGTTTAGTAATATTGAATTAATAAAGTTTATATAAAATATAACGAAATAAGATTATAGTTGAAATGTAACAAGGAAAATGTTTTATTGCAATGTGGTATTAATTATTTAACAATCAAAAAGATCAATTTGTATTCGTAAAATGTATTGATTATTTTGCATAGATTTAGCTCAGTAAAGCATCGCATTATGCTTTGTTGATTTTGCTTTCTTATATGTTAATTTTACAGAATTACCATAAAAACAAACAACATTCTATAATGCAAAACTGTTTTGTGTTTGTAGAAAATTAAAAAACTGTTTTGAAGAAAATTTATTAAACTGCAAGTGTTTTATTTTTAATTTCGTAAACAATATTTAAAACGTTTAAGCTACCTATTTACTACTTTTTTTATGTATTATTATAATTAAGTAACTTATAAACAAAAACTTGAATGTTTATTTTTTTAGACAACTTGTGCTAACAAATTGATAGTTTTTATAAAACTTAAACAAAAAGTTCTAAGTTGAATCAAAAACAAATGTTGATTTTAATTATTATTAAACACCGAATGTCTTTTAATACCAAACACAACTTACAAAGTAATTATCGTTTTTTTGTTATTTTATTATTTTTTATTACAGGCTTCACTTACAACAACAGCAAAGCTCTTCTACACCGAGTCCCCCACCCATACCCAAATCTCCAGAAAATTTACAAAATGTTAGTGAAAGTTTACTAAATCGCCTTGAAAAACTAGTGATAATTAGTCAAAATCTACAACAAGACACAAAAATTTACAAAATACTAAATGAAATTCATAATTTAGCCTGAAATTTACAAAAAAGAAATATTTATTTAAAAAATCGTTCAATTAAGTTCTACCAGATTAACTTTGTAGTTGGAATTTGCTTTATGATAGATAGAACAGTATATTTTCAAATTTGTTGAACAGCTTATTAGTTAATTTTTGTGTTTTTGTTTTTAAACACAACTTTAGCTCTATGTCTATATCTAAATATAATATTCAGTTCAATAGTTTTTTAAACTGATAAAAGTAATTTTTTTGTCTAATTGCTTCACTTTAATTTAATATGAGAAAACTTTTGACTCAGTAGCATTTTAGTTAATAATAGGTATGAGATAATAGTACTTGTTTTAAAGTTGTTTTGTTATATTTTAACTAGTTTTACAAGCAATTATCCGTTAAGCGATTGTTTAATTCTAGAGATAAAACGTTGAGTGTACAATTTCTTTATACAGCAACATTTGTTAATATGTACAGTTTTGTATTTTGGTACACACTTATGTGGATTTAAATGTGTTATTTAATTCAGAATTTTCTAATTAATAAAAAGAACTTAATTTTAATTGAAAATTTGAATGGGTGAAATACTATTTTATTCCTCTGATAAAGATACAATACAGTATCCTGTTTCAAGAAATTTTTAGTTGTGAAGCTTTTAAAATGAGTTTATTTTGAGAATTTATTCACATCGATTCCACCACAAAATAATTTGTTTACCTTGGGCTCAACAAAATAACTAAAGGGTCGAAAGCTCAAAGGAAAACTAAGTAGAAAAACGTAGTTTTTAGAATATTTAGTAGAAATCTGGAAGGCAAAGAAAGCATTTTTATTTTAGTTTATGCAGTTTTTGTTGACAACAGTAATTCAACAAAAAGTTTTGCTGCTAGTTTTTAATTGTAAAAGTTGTTTTTGCTGTCGACAGAGAAGTAGATTGTCTCCCATATACGAAATGGATTGCGACTTCGGTTTTGAAAGCATCCAGAAAGCGATGGATTATGGAGAAAATTTGAACGGTTCCGAGAAAGAAATGTACCAAAAATTATTGGTAGTATTTTTTTGTTTAAACAATGTTTGTTAAGTATAGCTTTGTATTTTAGACAATGAGACTTGATTTCGGAGATATCAGCAAGCTGATACAAGTTAAACTTGATTGTTATTTTTTATTATGCTTTCGATGTTTTAGAACTTTTAGTTAGACAGAGAGTTTTAAAATGATTTTTTTCTTGTAACAGGGATTTAGTTATAAATACTTGAAGTATGCATTACATAGTACTTTTACTTACCCTTACAATGTCCAGCTTACTGTTTCTATTGAGCTTATTATAGATTTTTTTAAGGGATGAATCAAATATGATTAAAATGAAGTTTACAACAAAATTAAAATAACCACAGAGTATAATGGACGATTCTTCAAGCAGTGACTTGACTGAAGCACAAAATATTCACCAAGAAAATGTAACTGAAGTTGCTCATTCCAATTTGAACGGTTAGATACAAGTTTTATAATTATAATTGATATTGTTTAACTCGATAAAATTTTCACACTGATAAACTATTTGAAAATATACCATGTAAGAACTTATCCAGTATTTATAGTAGTTGCACGAAACAAAGTTTAAAAGCTGCTTTTTTTTTAGTTGTCACCACTAGCTATTAAGGGGCAATAACTAGAAGAGGGGCTTAGAATGGGTTATTAAGTAGTAAATTGGTATCTAATAAAAAAGTTTCTTAAATTTTTATTTTAAATCATTGGTAACAAGGGCTGTTATGAAAATGAGTTTTTGAAGTCTTGTTAAGCAACAAAAGCGTTGAAACTAATCTGTAATTTATCGGACACACATTTCAGGTGTAAGCAAACCTCAAGTTACAGGTTTTGCATATCAGGGCTTCCAGAAGATCTTAAGGTGTTTTCGTGTGTTTGGGGGCAATGGCTAGTAAGGTTTTAAAAGGGGAGGGGGGTTTCCCATTTGTGCCAAGTTGGCGGTCATGAAAACGATTGTGGGAAACGCAGTTGTAAACAAAGTGTCAGAGTTTATTTTTGATACAATTCAGGTGTTGGCAGTGTGCAGCAGCAGAGGTACGCCAACTGGTGCGGGGGAAGTTATTACCAGCCCAATTTGCCGTCGGTCGTCGAAAACAACACCAACAACATCGAGTTCGAAGCCAAGCGCGGTGAGTATTACGTTTGTAGTTGAAAAAACCTGAAATCATGGAATTTTAAACTATTTTTACGTTTTAAGTAACGAAATTTATTATTTGTCCTGTTTATTACGCCTCCATATAATGTTATTAAATATTAAGTACCTAAAGTTTTAGCTTTTAATAGTATTTTATTTAAATGTACTTAAATAATACTTCTATATGAGTTGAGAGCTATTATAGACTATTAAAATGTGCAATTTAAATATGATGTTGCACTTTAAATACATGGTTGCCAAAATTTATTGACTATTATAGCAAACCACTATGACAGCAAAGTTTTAGACAAAATATTAGCATTAAAGAATTAAGTAATTTAAAAACTAACCAAATGTTAATTTCTAATTCATGCATTTACAAAAAGTAATTCTTTTTTTAAATAAATTTTTACTAAATAATCGTAGATGTTTTGTAGAGTTCTTTGTTTGAATAGATTGTTATTTGCATGAAATTTTATTTCACAATTATATTTAGTTGTTGATATACTCATCTAAGAATAAGAAACTTTAAAAGTTAAGTAATTGTCTTCACAGAGAATTCTGCTATTGAGCTAGGACAAAATACAAACTTATATTCAAAATCTATAAATATCAGCAAATCTTGAAAAGTTTCACAGAAACAAACTCTTATCAAGTGGCAAATGTTCAAACATATTTACTGTTTGCTTTTTTGCACAATATCTAACATTGTTGTATCAAGTCGTAATTTTCACAAACAGAAGTGAACGTAGCGGATTTCGAAGTGTCGAGTCTGATGCCGGCCGGGGAGATCATTCAGATGATAAAAAATTCCCTGTCACGAAACAACATGAGCATCAGCCACGACATCAACGGGAAGTTTGCGTTGAGCAAGAGCGGAGTCGAGCTTGAAATGGAGGTTTTTGTGATTTTACAATGTATAAACTATGACTGTACTTTCCTATGTTTTGTTTGAAACTACCAGTTTTGAAACGGTTTTGTTACCAAATTGTCCGATGAAGCTTTAGTTTTTTTTTTAATTCAAATGTTTTTTATTTTTATTTTGTAAATAATTTAATATTAAACTGAATTATTACAGGTAAATTGCTAAATGATGTTTACGTTATATTAAACAAAAATAGATAAATAAACAATAAGGAAGGGATTTACAAAAATAATAGTTCAGCTACTTTTCTTAAAACCAATAAAGAAAATTTTGCGTTATGAAAAATAATAAATTAATGCTAATATTTTTTTTAGGTTTGCCAAGGGAACAAGTCCAATGGGTTGAAAATAAGAAAATTATCAGGGGATAATTTAGTATATGGAAAAATTTGCAGGGAACTTTTACAAGGTTGGTTGAATATTTTTTTTGGGAAATAGATCCCGTGAACAAAATTTTAGAACCAGGATTTTTAATTAATATCAAACTTTTTAATATATTTAAACGAGTAGTTTTAAATGTTCTTTGATGAAAAAATTAAATGCTAGATTTTTTTATAACTTAAAGCCTAAAATAAAAAAAATTACAGACGTTTTGAAGTTTTTTTAAAGTTTATTAAATTTAGGTAAAAACTGTACTTGTGTCTTTTTATTTTTGAATATATATTATTAGCTTATTTTCAAAATTATGTACTTTTTCACTGAATAAAATAAAAACCAGCTTGTAAAAAAGGTGAAGTTTGAGTCTACATCATACTTATTGTTTTACTAATAAAAATGTTTTAATATTTAAATAACTGAAACACTTTTATTGTTCGTCTGTTTAAGTAGCACTGATAAAAAAGTTGTTATTCCAGGTATTCATCTCTAAGAAGAAGTGAAAATTTCAAAACAAATAGTTGAACAACAAAATTTGTTTTTGGTGCTTTAAAATTTTGTTTCAATGTTAGATTTTTTTGAACTTAGTTTCTCAGGGTTTTTAAACTCAAAAAAACTGACAGTTCCTTTCAGCTGTATTCGTAATTTCCTGAGTTTTAGAATTTTTTAATGCTCTTATCTATGTTTTTATTTCCTTAAAATGTTTGTTTGTTTTTAATCATTGTGTTTAAATCATTGACCGAAAGTCATCAAAATGTTTTAAACGTGATCAAAAGAGAAGGCATCATAGGAAAAAAAATTATCTGAAAAATGTTTTAGAACAGTTTTCATATAGAGGTTTTGTGAGCTTTCTTTAAAAAAATGTTTAAAAGTATTTATTTACACACATTTTTTTGATTCTATGTAAAATAGTTCGGGTTATCTTTTACAAAGATTGAAGTTAATCAAATTATTGAAATTTTATACAATCTAATAATTATTGTTATTGAAACTCTTTTACATTTTTACTTACAATTATAATCAGAACTAATAGGTATTATTAAAGGAAATCAAAACGAATCACAAATTTAATACTATTCCATGTTCTAACTACTTTAAAAGTAGTAGCTTACTTTTTATCAAGTCCAATGTTTTTGCTTCCTGGTCACAAAAATGAACTATTTTAATTATTCATTAATTTTTCAAGTCACATCAGTAAGCATCTTGGTGGCTTTTAATAAAAACTCCAAGTTAATGTCTTTGTTTCGATTAAGTTGTCAAAGATCATTCAATATTTTAATTATATGTTTTTCAAATGTGTACAACTTTTGAACATGTTTTTAAGTGTTTTAATTAATATTAACTGCATCAGTGTTTTTGACGTGTTGGAGTATTTTGAACTTTTTAAGATTAGTTATACCGAAAATAAGTTCCTTTTTCAGCATTTGTTTAAAGAATAAGTTTTATAAATATAGTATTATTTTTTTCTTTTTTACAATTTTAAACACTTTATTTTCAATTTTTGTATAACTTTCAATGTAAACAATAAATATTTATTGTTGTTTATTTTTTGTCCTCTACATCACAACATTTCTTACACGACAATTTTAGCCTGTACGTTTTTCTAAATAAATTTTGTTATTGAAAAAAAAAACAATTTCAATATTTTTTTTTAATTTTGTGTAATGTTCTGACTTGAAGTCTCACTTTACATCAAAAAATAATAAATCTAAATAAAATCTTTTTTAGCTTGTTCAGTTTGAATTTATTCAAGTTTATTTTTTCTTAATTAGTTTAATAGATTTGATTTTTTTATTTAGGTTATCAAAAGCTGAGCTGCCTTATATGAAAACTTAAAACGGTGCTTTTTATAAAAACATGTACTCAAGTCAAATAAACAATGTTCTTCTTTTTTCTTTTCCTTTACTTAAATTATTTTGTCAATAAACAGTTGTATATTTGGCTCGTCTTATTATATTGTTGATTTAAGTAAGTTATTATGTTAAGTTTATTTTATTTAACCAAAACTTTTTTTTTGATAAAAAATGAAAAGTTTCATCAGAAATTGTATTACAATAGTCTGTCAGAAAAACTTATACCCTAACTAGTTATAATTCTACTTTGGACAAACATCTGCCATATTTTTTGTATCGATCTAACTTACTTGAGTGAAAAATTTACAAGTATAGACTATAGTATGGTATTCACTGCCTATCATGAAAAACGTTACTGCAGAATAACAAGGTTTAAAACACAGTTTTTTATTAAAAACAAAAAAAAAAACATTAATACTAATTAATCATTATTAACATTAACAGCAGAAATTTACAAGTTGAAAAATAATCAACGCAAAAACTAATATTAAACTAACTACAATACATACAAAACAAGACGGTCAGTTAGTTAAACAAATAAAGACACTTATAATCAAATTCTTTTTGTTAGCATGAATCCATTTTGTTTAAAAATATTGATATGGCTTCTAATCTGACTATGTGTTCTACATTATTGCTAACAACTGTGAGTATTTATAGCATAGAGTTATTCGCACAACTTGTGTTATTAATTAAATGTTCCGGTATCGATGATCTTTTTGAGCATCTCTTTATGTTAGTCTTTTCTATCATGAAATTTAATATATTTAGATAGATGTTCTTTAACTCTTGTTTTAAAATGCCTGGACGTCTGACCAATATAATTATTTCGCAGTAGGACGTAAATCTATATACGACACAAATTTTACCTAGATTGGGTATTGAGCTCCAAGCTTGTAACTGGGTTGGAAACAAATACTACTCTGGGTTTTATCTGATTGTATGAGATCTTGTACTTTCTTCTCAAATAACTGTGATACCCAAATTTCATAATTAAATAAGCGCAGAAAACTTATCCGGTCCAAACAATTTAGGTTTCCTACAATTTTCATCATGTAACTTAATAACTCTCTTAATCAAATACAACTATTTTTCACTAAAATCTCTTCAAATTTTTCTGTTTCAGAATGAAGTAACTCGGGAAAAATAAATCATAAAAGCTCGACGGTAATTTTAATTTAGTTAATTTTTCGTTTTTTAGTACCATCATATTATATACCGGAAGCATATTTTGTTATTCAGAAAGAATGCTGTAAATGTAATGATGACTGCGCAGGGTCCGTAAATTGCTTTTCAGAGTTTGAAGAACATCCGCGTACGATGAATTCGGCTTGTTGCTAAAGCTAGAGGCACGGTTTAGTATTTGCTGGTGCAGCTAAACGGTCCTACTGTACCCTTCGCGTGTTGTTACGTCAGAAAAGCAATTTTAATCGGTACAAGCGTTCCCGGCAGGTGCGTTGTCGATTGAATGTGTTGGGAAGAAAAAATATCAGATAGAAGTAAACTGTTACAAGTTTTGAGTTAACTTAAATTTCTAAACATCAAGTGCATCAATCTTAAAATGGTTAATTAAAATATATCTCAGCAGGTACGTAGCTAGCTCAAAAAAGTTACGAATCTGTGAAACAAAAAATCAAGAACACGGTGTGATGACGTCATAATGGAAATAGAGTAGTTTTAACTACCTTTAATTTTATATGAAAGTGTGCAGTTTTGTTAAAAGTTTAAAAGTAAATATTATGTTGAAATATAATGAATAACAGAATACAAAACAATTTGTACTGCTCTTGACCCCCTATAATTCTTTATGTGTTGCAACTTTTATGAACTTATAAAACCTTTTATTTAAAATAAAAACATTAGTTAAGAATTTTTTTTTTATAGTATTACTAATAGGCTTAAAATATATAACTTTGAAAACAGTTTCCCCAATTCAGAAAATGTTTGTAAAAACTTTTGCTTTTATTAGACACAAATCATAAACTTTAGGAGTTGAATAAAAAACAAAAGAGATATAAAATAAAAAAGAAGTTCACAACATTGGATAAAATTCAAATGAACAATTACTTTATTATTGTCAACAATAATTCATAAAGAAATGAAGAGTACACGTCTTTGTAAATGTTATTTCTAGCATTGGTAGCATAAAGATTTAAGCTGAAAAAAGAATGTAACACTTTCTTACTAAAAAAAATTGTCAAATAAAAGCTGTAAAAAAGATTCAAACTTTTTTTTTACAAAACAAATTTGTTAAATAAAATAACTTAGTTAAATAACAACAAACTTTGAATATTAAACATCAATATTTTTTATATACAATGTAAAACATATAAATAAATTCAAATATAAAGATTTCAAAACATAAATTATATTGAACTTTTTTTTTATTTGTTATGAATTAATAATACATATACACTTTTTGAGATAAATAGTATTAACTTAACCTTTTTAATCTTAGATTGAAAAAGTTATATAAAAGTCATTTTAAAAACTTTACTTTGAGTGTGTGGCAACAATGTACAATTTAAATCTTTCAACTTTGCTAAAAAATGCAATAAAAACTTCAACTGAGGTTAGCATTTATAAAATCTTTAAAACAAGATTTATTAAAAAAATAAAGTTTTAAAATACAATAAAAAAACTATAATCTATTTATATTAATCTTCAAAAAATAAAAACTTTAACTAAATTAAGCATTTATAAAATCTTAAAAACAAGTTTTAATTTAAAGAATAAAGTTCTAAAATATAAAAAAAAGCTATAATTTGTTTATATTATTCTTGAAAATATTCTTGAATAAATTTTTCAGTTTGTCTTCTTGTGGCAAGCTATTTATCTTATTGTGTTATTTTTCTGATTTAATACATTCTAATCTTGATGATAAAACTTCAGGAAATGATTTTATCATCTCTATTTCAAAAGTTTTTCATTTTGTATATTTGTCAACCACAGGGATTTAACCTTAAAACATTCAACTCAGAGAGTCAATTTGATTTAAAAAAAAAATTAATGCTTCATGTTAGTTCACTTTAAGGTTCATCTACCTTAAAATTCATCTTGTTATATATCTTGTATCTGTATTTGCTCTTTTGTAACACAAAAAAATATAAATTTCAAAATATGTTAAGCTCTTTTTGACTCACCACAAACATTTCAATAGTACAAGATCCTCTCTCAAACTTACTTTTTTTATTCTCTCACATCATTTAAACCAAATCTACAGCTTTTAAATGGATTTTTTACAATAGTTTGCTATTTGATAACAGAAAGCTACACCAAGCTATATGTATACAATTTAGATGTATTCAATATTTACGACAGTAAAAGTGCTAGAGAGTACAGTTAAAGTAAAAATTATTTCTCAGGAGTGCAAAACTAAGTATAAACGAATACTGAAAGCTAAAGAAACAAGGTCTTAAAAGCTGAAGAGTAATCGAAACAAAAGGGAGTTTTTTCGCACAAATGTTTACGTACGTGCCTGTATGTCAGTAAGATTTGATGTTTAACTTTTTGAAAAAAAAAAAAAGCCTAAGTTTATAGTGGTATTATAAATCTCTTATTTTCATTTTTTATCACTATATAGATATTCAACTAAATCCAAATAGTTACTTAATGCTATTTGTAAAGCAAGTCAAAATGATACACTTGAAAAAAAAGGTTTTTAGTTTTGCTAAACTTGGTCAAAACAGTCCAGACTTAAAGATTAAGACCGGACTTTTAATTAACCTGAAAATTCAAATTTTTTTTAATAATATCCATTTGTTCTTGACTAATTACTTTTTTTAACAAAAATATGTTAGATTTTACAAAAAAAAGCATTTAAACAGAAAATTGTTTATACTGCAGTAAGAAGGTTTTCTATTTATTTAACAACTAATTATAAGTTGCTCACATCGTTAACTCAAGAAATAAACTGACTAAATATGCGAAAGAATTTAAAATTCATAAAAATTTTTGTTAGTAAAATTTTAAAATATTAAGGTTTCTGGACATATTTCGAAGTAGTTTTCGAACTTGTCTAGTTTAGTTTCAATTTTTTATGAATTTTTCATTAAATTAATTTTTATCACAAATAACTGTTTCTTAAACAAGATATAAGTTTACAGCAGTATTAATCAAATAGAACTTATTGTTCTATGTATATATCTTACATTTACAAAAGAACTAAAATAATTTTTTATCTGATATTTATTAAGGACTAAATGCTGAAAAGTAGGATTTAACTAATTCTATACTTGGTAGAATACTTAAACCTAAAGAGGTATTGTTTTTCAATTAATCAAAATGAAGGATGTAATCTTGTTTGATTTCTTGATACTAATGTTTTTCTAGTCTTGTGTTATATGTTTAGTTGTCACTCTTTATAATAACAGTCGAATTCAAACTACTCCGCGATCTTTTTCTCAAATTAAAATATTTTAGAGTTCAAAATACTACTGAGAACTGAAATATTAATCCACTAATTTAATTATTTATTAATTTTATTAATTTTAAAATTTGTTCAATTATATTATTTTGTGAATAGTTTTGTTTAACTTTTAATTTTATACGAGGTTTGTTTTAGGAAAAGTCAATTTTCCTTTATATACTTAGACAATACTTATTTTCATAGTAAATTAAGTTTTAAAATGCCTACTTTTTCTAAACAGCTCTAATTTTTAAGTCAAACATTGAAATTGTTTTTTCACTAAAAATCTGAGCTTAAAATGAATATAAATTTTATTGAAAAAAAGAACACATTGATTTTAATCTTGAAAACAAATAAACCCGTACCAAAATAAGTTTAAAAAAGTAAAAAAACAAATATAAAAATATCAATGAACTAAAACTATAAGTTGCATAACAGAACTTTACTTTGCAAAGCAGCAAAAAATCTGTAGTTAGAAAGCAAGTCATATACATTTTTGAAAGCAACTTAAAATACTTTATAAAAATTTTACAGTTTAATTTGAAACTTTCACTACAAACATCATATATGTAAAAACGTTATCAGTTTTCAAAACTAGTTTTTGATTAAGATAAAAATTAATTTTATATTTTAAAGTTGTTTTTCAAACTTTTTAAACTAAAAAACAACTATTTTTCGAAATGCATTTTTTTTGTAAGTAAGTACCCCTGTATTTATAAAAAATTTTAACGAAAAATAAAACCTTAAATTACGAAAACTACATAACTCTACTGTACATCAAAAGCTCACAGGGCAATTTAGTCAGACACAAAAAATTGCATATAAGTAATTAAATCTAATCAAAATTTTTCTAACACAATCACAGTTTAATCGGCAAGTAATAAAACAACTCCATTAATTTCGACTTTTAGCATTTTAAGTCGGTTGCAGGTTGTAACAAGTAGAACTTGTTGATAATTTTCACGTACTGCTTTCCATCCATGTTAACAATCGATGGTAAAGTTTTCGGTTTGTTCGCTTCACCACTGTCGCTTGATGAAGTGTCTTCATCATCGCTACTTGATGCGGAATTTGAATCAGAAGCTTCAAAATCACATCCCGCATTCAAATCTTCAAAATAATCCTCTTCGGATTTTAAAGCCGGCAAAATGTTTAGCTTTTCTTTTGACCTTCTCTGTTTTATTGGTCTAGGCGTCATTTTTGGAATTTCCTCTATTCTAAATAGTTCGTTTTCACCGTTTTCTATTGCTTCTGGTTGCTCTGAATTTTGGCTTTTTACACTCTTGCAGAATTCAATCAGTTTGTAGAAGGGAGAGGCGATACACAACGCGACTATCAAACCTGTTTGTAATTTTTGTTTTTTTTTATTCTGTAGATTATAACTTGAGTAGTTTTTGTTATATTTATTTTGATTTTTAGAATTAAAATGACAACTCCCGCAAAAGATACATTTGCGAATTTAAAATCAAAATGAGTTCTTTATAAAAAAGTAACTCCTTTTTAAATAAATGATTTTCTACCAATGTTCAAAATAAACTTGAATAATATTATATTTAAAAAAATTAACAAATCATAAATTTTACGTTTTTACCCTTTAAGAAGTTTATACAGTCACCTCTTGTGAATCTGCGCGCATTTTTTCTGCAGAAAAAGTGCGTAAGAGGTAGAAAGTATACCTACTAAATTGGTTGTTTTCTTACCTTGCATTTAAATGAATACAGTCTAGGGATTTTTATTTTGTTTTATACTTTTCACTCTTAAATTGTACATATATGTTAAAAGTTTCTAAAAAAAAATTGTTTATTTTCTCTGATACCATGCAATAAAAGTTTAACCTTAAGTGAGCAAAGAACAAATAAGCTAAAAGTAAGAGGTTTATCGAGTTTAAATGAAACTTAATGTCATAAATACTGTAAAGAATTGAATATTGTACCTTGTTTGATCTTAAGGTTTAAAGGTGGCTAAGATACCTAAAATATAGTAGAGTTATAGAATTAAATAATTTACTTATGGAAGACATAAACAAAATTAAAAAATCTCAAAATTTATAAAAAATCTATCTACTCCTGTGTATGAGTTTGTAATTTAAACTATACATAAAACATTACGTATATTTCAACCCAATACATACAATAAATTTACAAATTAAAAATAATTTCTTATTATTATCTTGTATACATTGAGAATTCTAAAACGCGTAACTAAACGAGAGAAAGTAACCAAACGAGTGCGTAGATTCACGAGAGGTGACTGTAATAAATTTTTTTTTTCAAAGTTAGATTTTAAACTTTTCATCTTTAAAAAATGACATTTAGTTTTATAAAAACTCAATCAAACTTTTGCCTGTAAAAACTTATCAACCAGAAAAATCTATGCTAAAGATATATTTTTTACTGTTGCATAGAAGTAAATATATACGTTAGGTTAAAATGATCATAAAAAGATCTATACAAACTCACCAATAACAAACAAAGGGACAAGTATTTGATGAACAAGACTCAATTTGCTGAAGAACATTTGAACTGATTCTGACGTAATAATTGCTGATTTCGTGAAGAGCGGGTGAAACAAATGATCCATTATGTAACTGATCAAGACTTTCACGAAATCACCTTTCGGATCTTGACTCGTTTTCAAAGAATATTGCTCACACAAGTCTCTACAAAGTGTTATTTTTAAAATATTAAATTTTTATCAAAAAATTTTTGTAGTTGAATTAGGTTGTCAAAAAAGTAATAATATGTAAAAAGTTAAACCTAATGTAGTTATACGGATAATTATTTTATATTACATAAGCTGTACTTTCTGGTTAATTATATATTGACTGCTAAACCTATTAACAAGTGTTAAGTCATGAAAAAGTTTTTGTTTAATTTTTGCAAAGTTTTAATATCTCATATTTTTCTTAATAGACGAAAAATTATAAGGGCATATGGGTAAGGTATTTTTTTTACAAAAATTAACAATGTTTCTTATATAAAAGCTTAAAGTAAAAACTACAAGTCAGTTTTTATAGCATATAATATATAAATTAGTTTTTAAGATATAGACGTTTTTGTAGAGAGATTCCAATACAAACGTATGTACCGCAACTTTTTCATGGTCAATTTTTTTAGAAGTTTAAAAATTAGCTAAAAAACTTTCACCTCCTTCATTTTTTGAGCTAGAGACCTCAAATTTTAAAAATATACCTTTAATAATTTAAAATTTCAATGCTGGTATTTTAAAAAATTAAAAAAATAAAATTTTCAGATAAAAAGCACATAAAATTTTTATTTCTAAAAACTAAAAAAAAATCCTGTACTAAATCGATTTAAATACTAGTAATGGACTTACTGTAAAAATTTGAAAAAGATTGCTTAAAAATGAAGGAGAACATAGATTTTCAATGAAAGTCTTTTTCCGCGTTTTTAGTTTGAGCCTTTCATTAGGAACCTATTGAGGTCACCGACTTAGACCGCTTATATCTTGAAAGTTACTTAGAACTTTGAATTGCGGTTAAAAACGTCTGCTAGCTCGGATTAAACTCTACAAATCTAAGATTATTTACCTTCAATTAAAGATCAGCTTGTAAAAATAAATGTGAACCTATGCCTATTAAAAATATTTTTATATAATATTATTATCTAATTTTAACACCTTAACTTGAAAATAATAATTATTTAAAGAAGCTTGAAGTTGTCATAAAAATGATGTATAAAGTTATTACTATTTTAGATTGTAACACATTCAAGCGAACTATATCTTAATTTCCAATAAATTTCAAAAGCTATGTTCATGCATAATAGTATGAACGAATTAAACTTAAATAATACATCAACATCAAAAATAATTTATAAAGATAATATTAAGTTGGTTGAAAAAATTGACGACTGAAAAAAAAACTTTTTCGAGAGTAATTTTTCAATCAACAGACTACTTATAAATGACTACAAAATTTTATGGTTAATTGTTTTGTGTCAAGTTAAAATCAGTTTTAACATTAGCAAGTAGGATAGACTAACATATAATACTAACAAGAAAAATAAATTTATATTACAAAGAATAACAAATACACTTAATAAAATAAACTAACTTTTGTGTTGACCCACCACATAAGAACTTGCTTCTGTCAAAAATATATTCTGCCCAGCCTTGAACGTAATCTTTACTGCAGAACTCTGGTGGACTTTCATTTAAGCGTTCCATGTAAGACTTTAACAATTAATTGTTGTCAATATTAACACAGTGACTTGGCCTTATAATAAAAGTTTAGAACATATTATAAAAATGTATTTTGTTAAAATTGTTTAAAAGCCTA
>NW_028140767.1:0-16000 GCF_965202585.1 Thalia democratica | reverse complement strand
TGCGTATTTAACTTAGGTCGCTCTTCCTCTATCAATATTAATTCCAGGCTGTAGAGTTCGCTTTGTTTACATCGTTTCAAAACTTTAAAGTTTTCAACTATGTCAGAGTTTTGACAGGGTGTGCAATCAAAAAGATGTTCAAATATTGCGCTGTTTCTTATTAAACTGTTCTGCAGTGGTCTGTAATTCGTCGGAATATTTGCCATGATGTTTCTCCAATATAAGAGATGCTGTGATCTGCAGAGCAGGTATATTTATAAACAAAATTTGCGTCAAATACTTCCAAGCATTTACTTTTGTTGCTGAAGTAGTCAGAAACTTTTTTGCTGGTGTAAGCCGGTTTAATGTTAATGTTGTATTTTCGAAATATGGATGCTATTCGTTTTTGTAATCTTATTGTACAACTACCTACGTAAACTGTTGTGAAATAAGAGCAGATTTCGGTTTCTGACTACTTGAGCAACAAGAGTAAATGCTCGAAAGTAAAACTAAAAACTTTAAACTAAAAACTTTAAACATAAGTCACTCATTTAAAAAAGGTTTATTAATTAATTTCGTTTAGCTCTCCATCAGAATAAACTTGCTAAAAATTGATTCTAACAACCGTTGAGGCTGGCAGATGAGATCCCATTCAGCCAATGTGAAGAAATCCCTTATGGCCCGTACAGCCCAAGTGTTGGCCAATGGTTATTGGTGTTTTTATATTTATAATACTTATTTAGTTATAAACAGTAATTTTAAAATACATAGCTAAAAATTGTTACGTCATAAAGCATAAAAGTATGTTTAAAATGTTTAAACTACAGTTGAATCATACTTAGCTTACTTGAAGTTGTTTGTAAAACAAAACTGTTACAACAGAAACATTTATTATAGTAAAAATTTTACTTGAAACAAAATTAGATAAAAAGTACATTACAAAAAAACAACAATAAACGACAACAATAATACTAAAAACACGCTATTTATAAAGTTTTAAATTTTAAAAATCTATTTGTTTGCAAATTTTCGGCTCTCAAGTTCTAATAAACAAGGATTTTAGAAGTAAGTATTTCTCGCTCTAGATAGAGTTTTGAACCTACTAACCAGGTAGTTCTCTGCACAAACAGGGTTGTTGAGGAGGTGCTTTTGGATAGATGACTTTTCACCTTTCGGCTTAACGTTGTCATTGAAAATAAACCTTTTTAGCTTTTTCGTGACATGCTGCTCTCGCCCGACGTGGAAACGTTTAGATATTGAACTACGTAGTCATTTCCGCAATGACATTTAAATATGTATAGTATACTACACTACTTATATCATGGATAGGCGTGGCATCTTTCACAATTCCGATAAGCGGGCGGTTGGTGTTGTACACAACACGTAGCGAAACGCTATTAAAGGAATAACGAATTTTACAGCTAATGAAGTTTGCTTAGCCAGTCTTATTGAGTTTTCACCTATATAAAGAAGGTGGAGGTAGAGTGGGCAAGGATGTGGGCCGAAAGAGGGTGAGTGGTTCATTTTGGACTGAGTTGCCTTAATTGTCTTTTTGATGACTGTTTCGGGGTTACCTAATAAGAAAAAAAAAGTTGTAAATGTTGTCAAGTTCTAAATCCAAACAGTAGGCCGTGAAAATTTTAATAGTTCTGTTGGTTATGTTTTGTATGATCTTCAATTTTTGTTTGTTGGGGCAAAACGAATTCCAAGAAATGAAGTGTGGACTAAATTTTTTTTTCTGTACACAGAAGTAGAAAAGGTGTTGTTGCTGTTTTTAGTAATGTTAAAATCTAAAAAGTGAATTTTACCGGAAACTTCTTCTTCGACGGTAAAACTATACATTTGTGCATCTTATTTAACAAATTAAAAAAGTTATTGACATTGTTTTTTGTATGGAAAATAGCAAAAACATCATCGACATACCTGTAATTTGCAGTAATCTTGTGAAAGAAGACTTGTGAAGAAGTTTCATAATAACCGACAAAAATGTTAGCAAGAACAGGGAAGTATTTGTTAGACATTATAAATTTCATTCGAAAAATAAATTAGGCCTTATTTGGAATAAAAGTTTTTACATTTTTTTTTAGATAATACTGACAGTAATTGAAAAAAACTATTTTTTTCACTAAATTTAAAGAAGTTAAGTATTGCTTTTTGTTGTTGAAGCTTGAATGTAAGAAGGAAAAAAAGAAAATAAAATTTATTCAGATTTACTTGAATGACCACCAAATGCTAAAATGCCATTAAACATTAATCTGTGGTAAAATTATACAAACAATTAATGTAAATGTATCCTTTTAATTGTTTTTTATAAATGATCAGCTATTTTGTTGTATAATAATTGTGTGTTGCAACTTTTAAATGTTTTTACTTAAACATTTTTATTACTTTTTTTTTGTTAAGTTCTATTTTTTACATTTTATTTTAAAAACTTGTTTTTAGTTTACCAATTGTTAACAAAGACTAAGTTTAAGTTTTTTTTTCTTTGTTATAAACTTTTGCCAATTTTTTTCTACAAAATAAAGGTTAACTTATAAACATTTAGTCTGTTCATTAAAAAAACTTGAACAGTGTTATAAGTTTCAATGTCTCTAAAAAAAATTTTTTTAAAGACTTTTGTTATTTAGGTGATCTATATTTAGTTTTTTTATTTATAAGAATGCCATCTTAAAAAGTATATATAAAATTCTATTTCTATTATTATAATATTGTACTTTTGTTACTTTAAAAAGATTACAGAATTAGAAAAAGTAAAATAAAATAAACACATAAGCAATTTTATTCTTAATGCAAACTAAGTTGAAAGGTCTATGAATGTTGGTCATTAGGTTCACTAGTATTAATTTTATTTTAAATAAACCTGCTAAAATAATAGGAACTCTTATTTTATTTACAAATTAATCATGTTTTATAGATTTTATGGTAGAAATTTTTGTGGGTTGACAGAAGTTTCCTTCTATGGTTTTTTTATTAATTAATTTTGGTCTAAATATTTTTTAATTTTTAATTTAATTCTAAAAATCAAACAAATGAACATTTTAAAATTGTTATTTGTAAGTTTTATTAAAATTTGAGGTCTTTAGCTCAAAAAAGGAAAAACATAGTGGAAGTTTAGTCACCAAAAAAAAATGCAAACCTAACAATTAAAAAGATGTTTTTTAATTTATGTCATAATTAACCACATTTACAGAATGTCATTTAACCTATGAGATATAGAAATTTCTGTTAAATTTTTTTGAAGCAAATGTATTGACCCTATTTTTTAATGTCAATTTTGTTAGAAGATTAAAAACTCACTCAAAATATATCTTTTATTTTTTTTTTGAGTGCAAGACCTCAAATTTTGAGGAAACACTCTTTATGTGGTTTGAAAATTTTCTAGTGTTAGAGTTTTGAAAGTATTAAATAATATAACTTTAGATTAAAAAATATGTTTTAGTAAAAAAATGATTTGTCAAACATAATATGAAAAAAAAACACTCAAAAAACAGTCAAACAAGAATTCACACAGTTTTAGTAATGGACATAGTATAACAGTTCAAAAAAAAAAAGTAAAAATTGTATAAAAATATGGAATTACTAATAAGTAGTCTTTTTTGTGTTGTACCTTCTGTACGGAACCTATTTGATTGACAAATGTTGATCTCAAAAATTACTATCAATTTTGTTAAAAAGTTAAAAGTGTCTGATAGCTAAGATTAAACTGAAAAAGTAAGATCAACTTATATAATTTGTAAAAAAAAAACAAATTGTTCTGCCATATGCCTTAAACTTATAGTGCTCAAAGTTATTATTTAGGAACCAATGTTGAATTTTGCAAAATATCAAGTTGAACCTCTATAGCTTTATTGTGATGTGGTTTAAACTTAGTTCAATTATGTCAGTTTAACACGATAATTACGTTTTTACTTTTGTATTTAAAATTTTTTCAATCAAGTGTACTTCTTGATTATAATTTAGTTTAACCACTTATTACTTGTGGTTATTTACTTGTGAAATGGGTTTTTATGTTTTTTTTACAGTTTAAAGGCTGTCTTTAAAAGAGTAAGCAGTATTATATCTTACATTTATTCTTGTAAATTCAATAAATGTATTAAAAAAAATTCTAAAATTTTTAGAAAAGTCTAAAAGTGTTACAGGGTTGCCACACATTCAGAATATTTCAAAATTTCAGGGTGACACAGTATAACTCAGGATAACTCAGAATATTTTGAATTAGTTTTTTAAACTCAGGCTGACTCAAGTTGTTTTTTTTATTTATAAAATCTCAGGATAGTTTTCAGATATCTGAAAATCTCAGATCAGTTTTTAGGCCCTTGATTGAGATTTAATTTTAACAATTTCAATACTTTGTTATCTTAAAACTTATTTTGTTGAAGCACTAGATTTTTATAAGAATTGATTGTTTTTAAGGATAAAAAAGTCTGCATGAACATGATAATTTTTGGTCACTCAAGATAGTTTTTTTTTATGCTTAAAAGAGTGGCAACCCTACTGTTAGCTTAAAATTATTTTATTGTTGGTCATTTAGTATAGGTTTGTTTAGTTTTATTATTCAATGTTATGTCACTATATTTTTATAAGTTTATTATTATAAGAAACATACTTTTTTAAATTTTAATGCATAAGTTTTAATAATTATTTTATTTCCCCATTGGTCTTATAAATTTTCAAATAGGTTTTTTTTTCTATCTAACTTTTAAGTTTTAGTATTTTTATTGTATACTGATTTAAAAAACATCTTGTTGCAAGTTTAAGCAACAAAAAAAACTTTATCTCAAATTGCTAGCTGACTCTGTTCAGATTTTATATTTACAAAAATTTACTACAAACATTAATTAATTTAAAAAAATATATTTACATGTTTACATTATATTTCAACTGCAGTATATAATTGAAATGTGGTATGTTTTAAAAATGGTAATATTTATAAATAATTATTGTTTTAAGGTTAAATATTTATAATATAAGTTTGGTAAAATAATTTTTATTTGCAGGTTAAAAAAATAAAAAAATGGATAGTGGTAAACTTGAGCAAATTGTTGGGAAGAACAAATCAGGTTATTTGAGAAAGTATTTATTTATTTTAATTATTAACTTGTTTATAATATACTGATTATTGTAGAAAGTAAAATCTTCACCATTTTTAAATGAATCCTCTAATTTTTTTTAAAGTTTGATGAGTTAATAGGTTTCTTGATATGGTTATATGTACTAACTTTATTCTTTTTAGTTTTAACATTAAATTTCAACTAGTTTAAGATCTAAATTTTTAGAAAACCACTTATTAAAGTAAGTAATGTTTTAAAATTTTTCTTAGTATTTGTTACTTGTTTAACTATTTTGTAGAAATCTAATATTTTAATAAATATTTTGTAGTTTTTGTAGTTTATGTTCAATCTTTTTGTTGATAATTTTCTGCTGATTGAAAATATTTTTTATATTTTATTAGTATATGAAACTGTACTTGAATTATTAAAAAAATATTAGTTACATAGCTCGTTTAAATTTATTACAGAAGTAAGCTCTATATAAAATATGATACTACCAAAAAAATTTTTTTTTAAAATTTCTGGATTAAACAATGAAAACTGAAGAAAAATTTCATTAAACTTTTCCAAGCTTAAAGTCTTCAAATACATCAAACAGAGTTTTATTACAACACATAAACTTAAACTGTTTTATATACTTTTATATTACTTAGATAGCAAATAGCAAAAACCACTAAAATCCAAAAAAATGCAAATAAAACTTTGATATTTAAATTGATAGTAAATAAAAACTTAAGTATTTTAATATATAGCAAATAAAAACCTAGGTATTTTAAAAGTTTGAACGCTAATAAATTTAATGATTTAACTATTGGCAAATAAAAACCTAAGTATTTCAAAATGGAATGGACAAAAGCACTAGTATTTCTAAAACTGAAAATAAAACCTTTTTGAAACCTTACTGTGTCAAAAAATTGAAAATAAAAACATAAGCATTTCTAAAAACTACCAACAAAAACCATAGAGTCTGTTCATTACAATAAATAATAAGCAAAAGTAATGGTGAAAAATTCATTGCAGTCTGTTGTGCACAACAACAAATAATTTTGTTCTCATTTTGTAATTTCTTTTAAGATAAGAAATTGATACTTTTGTAAAACATATTGTATTATAAAACTCAGGCTACTTGTGACAAATCCTAGTTTTAAAAAAAAAACTTATAATTACTAAGGCTTATTTAAGGGCATGGGGATGGGGGGGGGGTTCAAACATTTTTTTTACAAAAAATAACACTGGCTTTTATTTCAAAGCTTAGAGTATATACTTCAAGATACTTTTTACAGAACAAAAATATTTCAATCAACTTTTGATGTATAACAATTTCTGTAAAAAAACAACCATATGGAATTAAAAATTTTCTTGTAATTAAAAAAAAACACTAAAAATCTATTTCCTCAATTTTTAAACTTATTTATTCAAATTTCCAGGAAATGTAAAAATGAATATGTATAAAGCAAACAACTTGTAGGGAGTGGATTTTTGAAAAAAGTCATAAAAAAAAAGTTATGACCAAAATTAAAAAAAAAAACAATATTTTTTGTTTATTTTTAAAGAATTTTTTTTACAAAAATAAAAAAATCAGTTTACTAAAATTTGTTCAAATTTATTAAAAATTACTCTAAAAAAGTTTAAAAAAAATTGCTCAAAAACCGAAAGAGGAGGTAGATTTTTAGCAAACTAGTCTATTTTTACGCTTTTTGCGCCTCCCATGAATAACCTATAAAATGCTCTCACTTTGATTGCTTATATCTCAAAATTTACTTTGAATTTTAACAATGGTAAAAAGTAACAAGAAGCCTATCAAATTATGTAAAATATAAGACTAATTTGAAAAAAAAGTATTTTACCTCATGCCCTTAAACTTCTTTTGCTAAATCCAGGTTAGTTTTAACTTGAAATATTTTTATTTCTTAAAAAGTATGTTTTTAATAAGTCCTTTTGTCAGCATTTTGGTGTTCATTAACTTAATCTATTTCAATTACTGGCTAATACACTTGTTTGTTCAGTTTGATGATGAGCTTTTTTTTCTGTAGAAAAGTGGCAACCCTTTTATAAGTTTTGTAGTTAGTGCAAGCGTTCTGTTGCATCAAAAAAACTGTTTTCACTTACAAAGTGTTAAGTTGTGTTTTCAATTTTTGATGCTTATTAAAGTATTAGTACTTTCTTATTGTTGTAATTCAAATTAAAAAAAAAGGTGAATGATACTTACAACTAAATAGGTAAAAATGATACTAGTGCAATTTTTCTATCCTTATTATTTAAACACAAAAATATTAACTTTTTATTATTGAGCCACAATATCTTTTTTCCTAATTAATTTTATTCCTAGCATTATTAAACTGAAATTATTTGTTTTTTTTTAACAGCTACTGATCAACAATACCTTCTTTTCCAAAAAAAAACTTTTTTTTCTCTTTAAAAAAAATTGTTCTTAACAGCTACTGATCAACAACACCTTCTCTTCCAAAACAAATACTTTTTTTTAATATTTGACACATATATTTATATATTTTTTTAATAGCAACTGATCAGCAATACCCTCTCTTCCACGACAAAGCTTCCGGTCTCCCAGTCACCTACAAGAACCCGTATTTGTACCAGAAATTCGAAAATATTCCGTATCAACCACCCACCGACAACAACTCAATACTTGGAAAGAGGGTATGAAAACTATTTGTAAAATAAAATTGTTATTGAATATAAATAATAAGAAAATTAAAAAAATACCCTATCAGTTACCAACTGACAGTAAGTCAATACTTGGAAAAGGGTATGAAAACTATTTGTAAAATAAATATATTTGAAAAATAATATAACTAATAAATAAACTATAAAACTATAATTAAGAAATTAGAAACTTTCCTTATCAGCCCTTTATTGATAACAATTCAGTTCTTGGAAAGAGGCTAGGATGTTTAAAGATTAAAAATTGTTGATTCTTCAGAAAATTGAAACTTTTAATTATTCAACAGTAGAAAAACTACAAGTGAAATTAATTTCAAATAAGTTTATGATATATGTTTAAGTTTATGATTATTTACTTATTTTGGGATCAGGGAAGTTTTGTGTTTTACTTGCCATGATTGTTGAACTCAATAAAAAATACATACTGAAGAGTTTCAACATGCAATTTTCAGTTATTGTATGTAATGTATGTTTCAGAGAAACACAGGATTACCAAATGTTTGTAAGTTTAACAAAAGTTCTGAATTATGTTAAGTTCAATGTAGAAGTGTTATTTGTTTCTTTACAATAGGTCATACCTTGTAAATTTTTATCTTAGCAATTAGATAATATTTGCAGCCAAATTAAGTTCAAAATATTTTTTTTGGATATGAAAAATCAAATTAACAACTCTGATAGATTTTTAAGGTACAACATAAATTAGGCAAAAAATAATGTCTTTTCACAGCTTTTTTTTTTCATTCAAAATTCAATAGTTTATTCATAATTCCAATATTTTTTAAACTTTTTACAGGAATTTTTGTAATATTAAATTTGTTTACATTCTACATGTACATACAATTATTAAGTTACTTAATATTTTTCAAAATCCAATTTGTGAATGTTTCCACTTGAAATTTTTTTTTTGCCTCTATATATTTGAAGTTTTTATGGTTATACACAAACTTGCAATGTTTTAAGAAATACCTAATGGTCCATGTATTATTACAATATAAAAGTTAACACACTTCTCAGTTATAAAAAAACTTTATTTGTTTTTAAATTTTCTGTATAATAAATGTCCTCAACAAAAATTTACATATTTCATTTACTACTTGGGTATAAAATTTGACCAGAAATTTAAATACTATCAGTTATAATTTTAATCAATTCTTGTTTTATTTTATTTGAAAGTTAAACATTATGTATTTTATCTATCCTCAATAAAAATCAAGTAAACTTTTGGGTAACACTTCTTAATAATTTAATTTCTAATTGTGAAACATTCTTTACATTTATTGAAATGAAATTTAATCACAAACCTACAAGTTCTTTTCCGCTTTATTTTTAAACAACTGTTTTCAAATATTAGCCTTAAAGTAGCTTTGACATAAACAGTATAAATCTGAACTCAATGGTCAGACAAATATGACCACAAAGCAAATGTCTGCGGCCTACAATGTACACATCAGCTAAAAACATAACTTTGAAAACAACAAAAAATAAAGTTGCTGTGTTGAAACTTACAATTAACCTTTTATTTTGTTAATTATTAATTACCTGTATAAATAACAATCAATGATTTGAATAACAGTTTTAACATATTTTCACTGCAACTCATTGAAACCTACTGCAGACATTTGAAGTAAAACAATAGCTTTTTAAATAAAAACAATAGACTTAAAAAAAAATGATTAGATTGCTGTAAAAAACCAATTAAAAAAAAATTAATTAATGTAAAACAATAATAATGCAAAAAACAAACATTTTAAATTACGATACGAAGCAAAATGCCTTAGTTCATAAGTCAACGTTAATCTAAGAACGATCACTCCAATACATGTGTGAACAATAATTTTACAAGAATTGTTTCTTATTTTTTGTTTGTCAAAATACAGTCGGTTATGAGTCAAATTTAGTATTTTTTGTATTTTGTTGTAAACTGTTGCAACTTAAAAGTATAACTTGTATATAGTGAAATATCTATGCTTGCGTCAAAATAATCATCTATTAATTTAAATAAGGTGTTATTATATTTTTATGGATATTGATTAAATTTAATAGACTTTAAAGTATTATTGTATGTGTTGAGCTAAAATTTCTCATTTTTTTTACAGTATGAAAAAAATACAATAAAATAAATCAATAATCAGTTAACTGATAAGTCAAGTAAGTTTAAGTATTTTCAAAGTAATATCATGTTTAAGTAGAACTAATATTCAAATGTTACTTTGTTTAATTTGCATATAGTATAAAATGTTTTGACAAGTTTAAATATTTCAGTCATAAAACAGCTAAAACTAGTGTATAAGCGGTGATTTAGGCTCGTAATAAATCGAATTGTTTTATTTTTGCATTTGAATACATTAAAGTAAGTTGTAAAATTTGTTAATAGTATAGTTAAATAAGAAATTATTTTAAATATCATATTTTATTACTAAATTGGTTATAGCTAAAACTAGTGTATAAGCGGTGATTTAGGCTCGTAATAAATCGAATTGTTTTATTTTGCATTTGAATACAATAAAGTAAGTTGTAAAATTTGTTAATAGTATAGTTAAATAAGAAATTATTTTAAGTATTATATTTTATTACTAAATTGGTTATTATTCTCTCTTAAATTCCGGATAAGTCTATCGTTAATATAATCTGGTTTAATTTTTGATAGCAACATTGTAAATCAAAGTGATTAGTTTGAGTCATCATGAAATAATTTTTTGTTTTCATTAAATAAACTTATATGATGAACTTAAATTAAAACCTAAAAAACTTAATTATAATTTTAGAATTTGTATTTATTAAAAAAGATTGGCGTAGTTGCATAAACAATAAATATGTTTTTTTTTTAAATGACTCACTTTTTAGAAATTTTTATATAAAACGTTCTCCAAAAATAAAAAGTTGAAATGTACAGTATTTATAAAATTATCAAAATAGACAGCAATTTAAATATTTTTACTTAAATATTTTAGTACAAAGTTAAATATTTTAATTTTGTATACTTTAAAAATGAAATCATCAAATGTTTTTATCATTTAAAAATAGTAAAAATTTAAATAATTCTTAAACAAGCCAGACATTCAAGTTATGAATGACTCATCTCAAATAAAAAGTATTTTTATATCAACTGTTTTTATTTTTTATTATTATTCACTCTAACTATTTGATTTTTTATTATTATTCATTCTAACTTTTTTGAATTTTTAGGATTTTTACTAGACAACTATTTTAATCTTTAAGATATTTATAATTGTTTATTTAGTTACAAATAAGCTACAATTCAAACAAGAAAATCTTTGATGATTCATTTTAAACATAGTACTGCATTTTTGTTCATATAACTAGTTTTATTACTATTTTAAAGTAATTGTGCTCTTATTTTTTGCAATGGTTTTTTTTCTGCCTTTCCCAAAGAACCTGTTATCTGTCAAATTTTTATTGTTTATATTAAAAGAAAATACTGTACAAAGCAATTCATAGCTCACTTATTACTATAAAAGCTAACTTTACAATCAATTGTTTTATTCCCCTACGACATTAGTATGTTAAAATGTGCGAGTAGTATTATTTTATTTATTCAATCTGTTTGTTTCTTTCAAACTATTGCACACATCAGTTGTAATGAACCCAACTTTTTATTTGTTTTTGAAATTGTTCTTAAAATGTTTATTTAGTAAATAAAATTGTATAATTGTGTTTTAAGTGTGTATTTTTAGCCAAAATAAACTTTTTAGCATTTGGGTCGTTAAACGTGGTATTAGGTTGTTCAAACATTACAAAACTATTAAAGTCAAGTTTTAATATTAAAAGAGTTTGAAAAAATATTACGTTACTTTGGTGAAATATTATAAAAATTAAAAAGCAGACAATACTAATAAGTTTATAGAAAGCGAACTACATTCAAGTGCGATCATTTATCAATTTGCATTTCTAGCATTCCTGTATTGTTATAATGTGTCATAGATATTGTAAGTTTTTCACTCCCTAGGATTTCTGTAGTAAATTTTTTACTCCTCTTATTTGCCGCGTTGTATGTTTTGCGATAAGTACATTTAAATTTTTAGTTTTATAAAAGTTTGATAATTTTAAAGTATTTTCATATAAACATATTAAAGGTTTAATTTATTCTAGATTAATTAGCTGGTTGCATCAATTTTTTACACCAAATTAAAAAACTTAACATTTATTCTTATAAAAAAGAAGCATTATAAAGTATTTTCATATAAATATTTTAAAGGTTTAATTTATTAACTGGTTGCATCAGTTTTTAAAACCAAAACAAAAAAATTAAAAATTGCATGGGGATTGTGAAATATTGACGGTTTAATTGATTTATGCATTTAAAATTCATCACATTTAATTTAAAATTGTCAAAGCATATTATTCCTAGTGTTTATCTTTGAATTCATTTTGAAAAAAGACGCTTTAAGAATTAAAACGTCAAATATTTAGATGCTATCAGGTACAATGTAAATTTAATATTTAAAATTTATGACACAACTCTAGATTAAGTGTTGAGATTACTTTAAAGATATGAAATTTGGATTTTCTTTATTGGCTTTTAAATGTTTAGTATTTTAATTTAAGTTTTCAATTTCTTAATTTTCTTTAAAAGTTTTTTTAAACATGCAAAAGATAAAATCACTATTACATTATACAAACATGTAAATTCTAATAGATACATTGTTGGAAAGCCTTCTATCTTTTTATCTAAATCGCTTACAATATATTTTTGTAAATTTACAATATGCAAATAAAAACGCCATACAGTTTAACATACAAGTTCCTTATATTCAATTAAGACTTTAATGAACAATAAATTAGAATAACCTTACTTCTAAGACAAATGCTAAACTTGTTGACAAATTAAAATTTATTTTATGATAATGAACCACAATTTTTATTGGTGAAGTTTGTAAAATATATACTTAAAATGTATTTAATAATAAAAATATATTTAAAATAAAGATGTATTTCCACATAGACGTATGTAATCCATAGAGTAAGATTTACTAGTTATAAATACTTTTTTAATAATTGTTTTATTAATTTCTTCATTAAAAAAAAATATTTTTAAGTAAGATTACACAACTTGAAAATCCCAAGCTCTTAATAAAAGTATTTAATTGTAATCTCAATTAAAAAGGGTAGTTGTTACCCCTTTTAAATAAATGAAATATTATCAATTGACCTCAAGTTTTCTATTAATTAAGTTTAAAACATATTTAAATTTTTTTTTCATTACTTACGGGCTTTTTGCATTGACAAAATTGAACTGGCCGAATAAACTTAACTTTCTACAAAACAAATTGATTTTATATTATTATTATATAATTTTGAATTTAAACAAATTCCAAGCACTAATAGTATTGATTCAAATAAACTTAACTAGTTTAAAAAACTTAAATATTTATAGAACTTTTGTTACAATTTATTTTTATAGATTATATTATTTACAGAATCTAAGCACATAAAACAATGATTCAAGCAATAATATGTGAAATATATTTGTTAAAAAATTAAACTAAATATAAAACATATTATATAATCATATAATATTATTTTATATTAATTTTAATTATTTATACAGACTCTTATCACGGAAAACAATGATTCAAGCAATAATATGTGAAATATATTTGTTAGAAATATTAAACTATTTACAAAACATATTATATACTCATACAAAATTATTTTAGATATATAATATTTTTTTACAGACTCTTAGCACGGAAAGCAATGATTCGAGTAATGCGTATCCGACTGCCGTTTCAGATTATAACCAGGTTTTTATTTTTTATTGATAGTTGACAATAGATTTAGTATCATTTTTATTACATTGTTTTAAACAAAACATTGAGACAAGATTCATTCAGAAGCATTTTTATTAAGCAAGCAAGTAAAATATATTTCAGCTAACCCTTATCAATTTAGCTTAAATGATAAGGGTTAGCTGAAATATATTTTACTTGCTTGCTTAATAAAATGTTTTTTCAATGAATCTTGCATCAGGTTTTTGTTCAATACCTGTAGTACTAGAAAAGTTATTTTATTCTAAGTTTTATTTTCGTACTAGATTTGTTACATTTATGAAAAAGTGTAAGTTTTAAGCTCACTAAGTTATTTATGTGTTAAATTTGGGACTAAGTTTTTAAGTTCTATTAAAGACTTTCAACTGAAAATGTTACCCTAAAAATTAGTAGTTTCTTGTAATTTAAATATTATTTTATTATTTATTATACTTATAACCTTGTATGCTAATTTACAGATATTCTGATATTCAAATAAACTATTTCACAACCAAATATTTTTGGCATTTATAAAAGATAAATTAAAATTCCTGAGGTTAATTTTTTTTTTAGTATTTTTCATATAATCCTATATTCAAAAAAAGTCTGATTCCTAGTTTAAGTAAAGTTCACTGTTTTTAAAATCAAGTAAATGTAATTTGAAGTTAATAAAAAAGTTCAAGACCCCAAGAATAAAACAGTGTTTTATCTGTTTTTAGTTTAAATCAAATTTAAATGTTTATAGATTTTGCCTACAAAATCAGTGTTAAAACGACAGGTTGAAATACAGTTATCAAGTTTTCAAAAGTTCCTTATTGTTTTTATAGATCATTTAAGAATTTTTTAACTCATAAGTCAAATAACTCTATAGAAATTTTAACTCCCATACAACTTAACAGTGAAAAGTAAAGTTTGTAAACAAACTTGTATTAAAAAGCAAAAAAGATGAAAATAAATATTTTAGTTGACTAAATTGAGTTCGTTTCACATATCTTACTTGGGTTTATTGAAACTTGAAAAAGACTAAGTAACTAAATATATAAAAGGTTCAGTTGGGGTTTAAAAAATCTCAAAACATTAAGATATCAATATCTTTAATTTTGTTTAGTAAAGTTTTAGTAACTAAATATAAAAAAAGCTTTAATTGGGTTTAAAAAATCTCAAAAAATAAAGTATCAATTTCTATAAATTGTTAATTAGAACAAAAGTAATTAAAGCTGAAGTATTAATTGGGTTTGATAATTTTAAAAAGTATTAGCTTACATGAACAGATTTAAAATTATATTTTACAATTACGATAACAAAAATCAAGTAACTAAAACATCATTATCTTATTTATTTAAATTATTATCAAGTATTTTTTAATATTACCTTAACAAACTATACAATGAGCCGTTAATTGCGATGGGAAATTTTTGTAGTTAAGCTTAATATTTTATTGTATATTTTATTAATTTGTTCACAATGATTCACAAAATCACCAAGTTTGATTGTCGCCTATTAGCAGAAGTATTTTTATTTTGTGGACAAATTATTTCGGTTTTAATGAATGTTATGTCTGCTAATGAAACTAGAGAAAACTAGTGAACCACATTATATTTCATAAAAGTTTTTATTTTTGTCAATTAAAAACTCATATCAATCCTGGAAAAACCTTGAATTTTAGAAGTCCTGAAAAAAAAACCTGGAATTTAAAACAATTTTTACATGTAAAGTTATAAAGTTTCGGTTTGGCCCAAAAAATCTGTCATATAGATAAAAAAATACTTACCATTAATTGTTTTTTATTAAAAAATATTTAAAATAGCTTTGCGGTCTCTTATCAATGTTGTTATAATTTTTAAAATATTTTTTTAACTTAAACTCTATTTGTTACTAAAAATGGACCAAAAATTTTTTGAATACCTGGAAGAAATTTCTCAAAACCTTTGACAAACCACAATATTAAAGTATTTTTAATAAGCATGAAACGTTTTCTTTTCAATTTTTCTTTAAAATATTAATAATTTTTAACTATAAAAATTTTAAAACAATCATTAGTTTTTTTCAGTCAATCAACTTATAAAGACACAAAAAATCTTTAATAAGATCTATTACCCAAAATGATTAAATTTTATCCAAAATTTTAAAAATTATATCAAACATTATGTGGTAAATCATATAGAGAAATAAGCCTATATAATTAAGGAAAACTTTCAATCCAATATTAATGTTTTGTTTTTTATAAGCACAAATAATAACAGTAGATGATAAATTTTATGTATATAAAAAATAAGTAAATAAATTCATGCATCTAACTGTCATCAAGCTGATTCTCTCAAACTTTTAGTATTAATTGTTTTTATTACGTCATAGAAATTAAAATATTAATATTGATAAGTATAAATACCATAAATTAATTATTAATGTTCATAAACATGAGTAATTTGTTCATCTAATTGCCATCAAATTCGTTTTTAACATTTTCTGATCTAATGTTACATCACAATAATTGTTTTATCACATCACAATAATTGT
>NW_028140766.1:0-16000 GCF_965202585.1 Thalia democratica | reverse complement strand
ACAGAAACAAAGTGATTGTCTAGCTAGAAAAACAAAAGTTCTACTTAATAAGTAATTTTAAACGATTTAAAGGTAAAAGAGTTGCAACTTTAAGTAGTAGTGGATTAGCTGACTTATTTATACAATTTTTATAGTATGAATTCTACTAATCAAATATAAATATTATGCTAAATCATTTATATTCAAAAATAACTCTAAATAAGCATGAACATTTCAAAGTAGTCTAAATTTGCTAGACACTTTTACTTTATTTTTTTTTTAATTTCAAATACAATTTGTTGTAATTGAAACAAATTAAAAGTTTGTGTATGAGCATTTTAAAGTTTTTTTCAGCCTAATATTGTTTTTTCAGAGGTGTATAACTAACTGGTGGAACTTCTGGCCAGCTTGCTGTACACGGGGCACCCGTTGTCGTCCAAGGTGTCGTACTCGTAATAACTCCCACTTGATTCGTACGAGTAATCATCATCTGACTGGTCGTCATCCTCACCGTAAGAACTCCCTACTGCAATATGTTATAAGTATATGTTCACGAATATTTATATGAAGATTACAAGTAAAAAAGAACACAATTAAGTTGTTAATTTACAAAGTGCTGTGAGGTTAATGTTTCTTGACAATTAAGAGAAAATTGTTTTAAATAATTTGAATTAAAATCGAATAATTCAAACATTGACTCCAATATTTTTTTGTTTTAATTATAAAACTAGAGGAAAAAGTTTTTCCAACGGTATATTTATTATTACTTGAACTTTATCTAGAAATATTTTTTTTTCTTAAGCTATTGAACATAAGCTTCAACTTTACTTTTAAAGTTTTATGTAATCAGCAGACAGTGTTTAATTAGCTAAACTGTTTACTAACGATGTAATTCAATTAAGAACAAGCGATTTTTAAAATAGGATAAAATTCAGTAGGAACTATAAACTTTTACATTCGTAGGTATCTAAAAAATAAGCCATACTTTTAGACTTAAATTTAACCAAATAACAAAAAAAATAAACAAATTATTTATTTGAATAAAACTCAAGTACTTTTTTATTTTCAAAAGATTTGTTTCAACTTTGTGAGGTTTAAGTTAATAAAAATCAATAAGGTAAACTTTCATTGCCGATTATTTGATTGGGGCAGCACACTTCACAGCAGTATCCTTGAGGTTTGAATGTATATTCACACTGTATTGTCGGACAGACTATTTTCTTCTTCTCCACGTTCCCTCGGACACACTGGTACTCGGCACAATCACCGTCCTTCCAAAGCATGTTTTCTTGGTAAACTTCTCCTTTGTATATGCAGTTTGACGGTCCTACACAAAATTGTTTTGTTATCCATATTTTATAAGGTAATTATTGAAAAGCAAAGTAGATTTAATTTTTGTTTAATTTGTCACTTATTAAGGCTTTCATCAAAATAAAATAAAAATATTTCTTTTTCTAAGCGCATGCAAAAACTTATTACATTCTTTAATTAGATAAACAAAAAAAAACTAGTTTTAAAATTACAAACTACTAACGATTATTATTCATTTTTAAAAAAGCAGAATAAAATATAAAAACTTTAAGTACTTTTTTAAAGTATCATTTTACATGCAAAACATGGTTTTCAAGGATAAGTTTAACTTTAACAAATCATATCAAAAAAATTTGTATCACAAGTATGTTTAAACATTTATTTCTTTTTTATATCGAGCTTCATTTGAAAATACATTGTAGAAAATAAGAAGTCAACTATTCTAATTTTGTAGTGTTTCTTAAAACTTCTACTTCTTAAAATTTTTTTTTAGTGCTTATTTTGAAATTTTTATAGTTATTTAATTATGTAGCTATACTTTTATAATTAGACAACCATAAACATGCAATACTAAGTCACTTAATTGAACAACATTATTAAACTACAACGCTGCTACACTTTATTTACACAAAACTTTTATTTATTTTAAGAAGTAAGTTTTAAAACTGCTTTTCAGAATGTAGGTTTTATTAAAAAAATATTTTTTTTCTAACTATTGCGATTTGTGAAAATGAAATTTAATGTAGACTTTTAAACTTATTTAAACTTTAATTAAACAAATATTACCAGAAGCCATTAAGTTCTGTTAGTTCTTCCTAGTAACACACCTAAAATCTACGGTCAAAAACATTAACTCAAATTAATATTTTTTTTCTCACATTGGCAGCTAGTA
Source organism: Thalia democratica (assembly GCF_965202585.1). Classification (NCBI taxonomy): domain Eukaryota; kingdom Metazoa; phylum Chordata; class Thaliacea; order Salpida; family Salpidae; genus Thalia; species Thalia democratica. Next base: position 13,818 of record NW_028140766.1, on the reverse strand, counting down.
TCAAAATTAAGTTAGTTATTTTAGTCGTCTAAAAGTAACACCATCAAAACTACCATCTAATTGACTACTTCACTCAGGTCTCTCTACTAACCACAAGCGGAAAATATGACATCGTCGATGGAAATGTGACAGTTTTTGTTGTTTGATATTCCTTCGATCACCACTCTGTAAGGGTGATTGTGACGTGGCAAGGGAACAGTTGCTAGGGACCAGCGGCGATTGGAGGGCTTGAAAGTTGCCACGGGAACGTGGTAGGCCGGGCGGCAAGGGAAAAGAAATACGTTGATGGCAGAAGGTTTTCTGTGGCAGTTTTGGTTACCAGCGAAATTGTATCGAAAAGAAAGACAGGTGGGTTGTGAGGTTGGTAATTGAAAGAACAAACTTGCAAGCCTCGCCCGATTCGCTATGAATGAAGAAGAAAAAGTTAAAACGTTTTTTGAACTGGCTTCAGTCCCTCTAGCTGGACTCCACTTGAACGGTGAGCTTAATTTCCATTTTCCAACTTTTTCATCCTCATTTAGCCATCTATCTGTCAAATTTTCAAACAAGCAGAAAGTTCCGACCGGTTGTTTTTTATTAGGCTGTATGGCAGACCAAAAGTATTGGTTTAAGCTGTTTGGAACATTGTAAACGTCGAAATCACAGCTCAAGTAAACGGGTGATCTCTTCCATAGTTTATTGTTTTGGCAATAGTTAACAGCAGAAGGACCAAGAAAAAATGAAATCGAAGACTCTAGATGGCGGTTCATTTCGGGTTTCTCTTGAAATATACAAAATATGCTCGAGTAATTAAGTTATTAAAGAAAAAAAAACTTAAATGAAATTTATTTTAAAAAAAGTTAAGCGTGAATAACAGAAGGTAACTTATATTAAAAAAATAAATGCTTGTTTTATTTTTCAAAACAAAAAGCTGTTTCAAAAGCAAACTTAGTACATTTGTATGTCTTATAGTTTTGTATGTATTTTTTTATATTCTGCACATGCTTTACGTACTGATCCTGATACATCAAAATAAACTTAAAATTAAGCATTATAATTAAATTAAATATAACAGTTTAAAACAGGGGTAGGCAATGTGTAACGCGCGCCAAGCAGAACTCTCCAGCCCAAGACTTAATTTATATTTTGAAAACAATTTGTGCAAAAAAAAAAAAAGCTTTTTGGTTACAAATATTTTGGAATGTGCTTGTAATTTGATTTTAAGTACTCAGTTTTGCTTTTAAAATTTTACTTTAAACTTTTAATTATAATATTTTATCAATATGTAGAAACTTTTACTAACGAAATCAGCTAGCAAAAGATTTTTTTTAATCTAGCCTGCCGACTATAAAATGTGCCAACCCCTAATTTAAAACCTTTATTACACAAACCTAAATACCTTTTAATGTTTTATTTATTATATCTTTTGATAGGATAGTCTATAAGTAAAAAAGCTATGCATATAGATAAACCATAAAGCTTTAGAAAAAGTTCTAACGTAATACTTTTACACTCAAAAACTTTTTTAATTGAAATTTGCTACAAGTTATAAAGCATTTTACCAAACTTGTTAGACTTTCAAACAAATATTCAAAACAAACTGGCAGTGGTGGTCACAACAACTTGTTCAGGAGTAGTTGTCACAGGTTGTGTCGGACAAACCCCCGGTGGACCAGGCGGCCCAGGAGGTCCAGGCTCACCAGCAGGACCTGGTGCACCAGTGAGACCAATTTCTCCATTACTACCAGGAGGTCCTTCAACACCGTCCAGACCGTTTATTCCCGGATTACCTACTTCTCCTTAAGTTATTTGTAATATTTCAGTATTTTTGTCTAAAACAAGTGAGATTTATATATAAAAACATTAAATTTAAATATATTAATAGTTATGTACAAAGTAACTTTTGACTTAAATGTCACCAATACTTTTTGCTTTTAGCTAAAATTTTTAAATGTAAAGTTTTCAACTATTACTAGTAGTTTAATTATTTAATAAACTTTTTATTAACTATTTTCTATTTAAATTTTATTTTGAATCATTTCAAAAAATGTTTATGAAAACTTTACTCGTATATTAAAAATAATCAAAGAATAAAAGCATAAATATTTAAGTTAGTTGGAATTTTACCTTTTTTGCCATCCCTTCCAGTCTTTCCATCAGTTCCTTGGTTCCCTTTTTCTCCACTATCCCCTTAAATGTTGTTTGTTTTAAGTTGTTTTACTTGTAAAAATACCTTATGTTTTTTTCGATTACTAAAAATATTGTCAGAAATTTATTATACTAGTTTTTTTAAACAGATTAATAAAGACTATTTTTATAACTTATTTTTTCATACTTTCTTTTTAGTTTTATTATCTAAAACTAACATTGAGTAAAAACAGTCACTTACGTAACAAAACATATTGTAAATAAAATCTTTAACATATATTTACATCATCCCGACTATTTTGAAAAACTAATGTTTTTCATAAACAGGTTTGTTGTAAAAAAGTTTGCTTTAAAAGTAACTTCCTTGTTTATGAATTTGTATTATCTAATAAAATTGATGCACTGCATTTTTTAAATATAAAAACTTAAACTGTAACATTACACTTAAGCTAGCAGTTATAAAATCATGTATCAGTTAAACCAAGTGTAACAAAATCGGAAAGAAGTTTTTAAAAACATGTTTATGATAGTATCTCATTTCCTACTTTGGTTGCTTGGGGCGTTTATTTGCTAAACAAAATAAAAGATCGCCGAAAACACAGAAATTTTGTTTTTACTTTTTATTGATTGTACCAACTCTGAAACATTTTCGTTTTTTAATTTAAAGTAAAGTAATCAAAATTATAAAATCAAAATAAAAAATATATTATATCAAAACTACTAAAAATACAAACAATTTTTTGAAATTATTTTCGTTACGACGATTTTCTTTTACTTGGTTTTTTTTTCAAGGATGTTTGAAATAAATTAAAACTATAAAAAATAAAAAACCTTACAGCTTATTTTGAAAACTAAAATACCTTTTTTGCCATCAAGACCAGGAACTCCTGATTCTCCCTTCATCCCGTTCAACCCTTTACTTCCTGGTCTCCCGTCGTTGCCTGGCAACCCCCTCTCTCCTTGTCGCCCTGGAAACCCGTGACTTCCAGGTTTACCCTTCATTCCTGTCCTACCAATAGGACCTGGTGGTCCAGTAATTCCCCTGGTACCTGGAGGCCCTGCAGGTCCAGGAGGCCCTTGACCTCCAGGCTGTCCGGGAAGTTTAGTAAAGTTTGTGCAGCTTTCCTCTACTAGCTCTACCTACATCAGAGACTTGTATTAAAAAAAAAAATTTATACTTAATATATTTTTAAAAGCATATTTATCTTATTAGTAAGTTCTGCAAAATAATCGTTTTTTATTCGAAATATGATGATAATAAAATAATGAAGTGAACTAGTTTTTGCTCAATTCATAAAAAAGTTTCATTGCGTTTATTATGCCCAAAAAGAGACAATAAGAATGGCAAAAATTTCTTAGGCATATTGGAATGAGTAATTGAAACTAACCTTGCTTGTTAGTATTCCGATGTTTGCTCGTAATTCGCTATTTGTTGAGCAATTGAAGCAAACTGCAAAGGAAATAATTATATGCTACGTTTTATATGGATTAGGATTACATACATTATTTCTTTTTTTTTTGTTTTCAAACTTGGTTATGTATTTCATACTATACAAAAAGTAACAAGTAATAAAACTTTTTTTTTATGTTATAAAAATAGTTTCATTTTATGTATTTTTCTTTTTAAAAACAAACTTATTAAAATTAACAACACGATGATATTTTAATACTATCTAAAACTTATTGATAAAAATTATAATTAATATAAAACTATTTTTTGATTAGAATTATTTGATGAATACATTAACAGCAATATTGTTATAAATTCTAATTTAAAAATTTTACTTTGTTGTTGTTTATGTTGAAAAATTTGTTTCAAATAAATTTGAAAAGAACTAAAGTTTTGCATGAAATTTTTTTTACACTTTTCGCTTTTTTAATTAAATGCTTTAATTTATTTTTTTTATATATTAACTAAAACTTTATTTCAAACTTAAAAACAAAACAACTCTATTTCAGCCAAGGCTTCAGAACAAATGTATACAAAACACTATCATTTTTGGTAGAAATGTTTTATTACATATTATATATGTTTATATTTAAAAAAACCAAAAAGCTTTAGTTTAAGAGATAATTTTTGTACGAACCATTTTTGCATCATGCTACACTCAAAGTATTTTTTTAAGCATGCTATTATTTTTAAGTTATGCACAAAAAAAAACAACACCTTTTTCTAATAAAGTAAAACTATTTCTGTTATAATAAGGTGAGAAAAAAGCATTAAACATTTTTTATTTAGATTTATTATAGTATATTTCTTTGATGTAACTAAACAAAAGTACCTGACCTAATAATTTAAAAATCAACAAACCTTTGTCACAGTTTTCACCTGAGAACCCAGGACAACAAGTCCAACTGTCTACTTTTTTTGTGACATACCGGTAAGCGTATACTGGTCTGCTGTCAACCACGTAACTGCAACAAAAAATTATTTTTCAGTTACTTATTTTTCATAAACAGAATCCCTAGCTTGATCGTGTTGCTCATAAATTATAAAATTTTTCTTTTAATGCAAAGTTATTAAATATGTTTGCTTAAGTTTACTTTAAAAAAGTACTTAAGTCTGGAATTTATACGTTTCATTCTTTTTATTTTACACTTATTTTTTGTAATTTTTCTTAAAAATTTTAGCTACTTTCAATAATCTTGTAACAAACTACTTAATTTAACTTTGTATTAAGGTTAAAGTCTGCTAAAATTTAGCCGATTAGAAACTTTTTTTGTTTTTAATAGAATATCTAACAATGCACACTTTATTTAATTTAAAGCCATGTTTAATTACTGACTCACAAAAGTGTCAATGGTTTTTTGCAAGGTTTGAAATGTATTTAGTTTAATGTTCTACACTATGACATTTTAAATAAAAGTTTAAACCAAATTTACTATTATCAAATTAAATTTCAAATTTAATTATTCGCTGTTTGATGATTTAAAACGTGAAGATGTTCGATAAACCTGACACGCTTGTTGCAGTACAGAGCGTTCCACGGGCACTTTGGAACAACTCGCTTCATGAAAGTCTGTGTGCTGTTCAGATACTTTTCCTTCACTCGCCTCACGCCTGGCACTTTGCAGAACCTTCCAGTGTACAAATTACTCTTATCGTCTCCTCCGACTTGCACCTCGCTCCAAGATGAAGTCTTCACTTGGTTGGAGGCAGACTTAACTGACTTTTGTGAAGTACTTTGCCTGTGTAAATAAAATGTTTTTTTTAGTTACGCTTGATACAAATCGTAGCTTACTGTTTTACTTTTATTGAAGTCTTTTTTTATCTGAAAAATTTGATTAACAAAAAAAAACGAACACAAAACTTTAATATGTAAACAAGAAAACTGGTCGTGCTCCAATTTATTGCAAAAATAAAAAATGTTAGTTAAAAAATAAAAAAGAATACAAAAACAAGGCTTTTGCTGCTTTATAACTTAACTAAGATGAAATTATAGTAAAAACTTGCGAAAGCAACGGTGCAAGTTGCTAATTTTTACCATACTCACAGTTATTTTAGTAGTTTCAGTAGTTTTAGTTTACACAATTTTACTCTTACACATACTTGTGTTTGTCTTCAACTTAAACTCTTAACAAAAATATGTTAACTATACTTTGATGGTGAATAATTGACTTAAAATTCAAAAAAATATTTTTTACTTTTTAAAATAAACAACTGTTTTGAAATTAAAAAAAGCTTTTTAAACATTTAAATACAAATCAAAAACTACTACTTAACAATAACTTATTTTTTAAAAATTTGAAATAGTTTTACTACACCAAATTCTCTTAGATTCAAAATATAAGATATGTTTTCTATTTTTAGGTACGTATTGTGTAGTGCTAACTCAGAAAAACAACAAGTTTGAAATTTATTGACTAAGATAATGATATAAAATTAACTTTGTTTACTATTTAGGTTGTTAGAATATTCATAACTTTAATTTTCATTGTTATTCAATAAAAATATGAATTCTAACAGTTCAAAAGTCAATTGTAGATGTATAAACTAAAAAACTTTGCATACTTTTCTATACGATGTTTTGAAACTAAGTTTGTATAAAATTATTTAAATTGGAGTTTTTATATAAAAATATTTAATGATTTCTATCTTATCAAAGTTTTATTACTTTTGTTTTTAATTTGAAAGAAGCTTAATCTTAAATTTTAGCTTAATCTTGAATTATTAAAAGCGTGTATTTGAAAATATTCTTTTTCTGCATTGCAAAAATATTTTTTGCTATTTCAATTTTATAATAAAACTACTATTTAAAAAGTCTGTTTGGATATAAATAAACTATGTTTAAACATCTTTGTAGCTAAAGTGTTAAAATAATAAAACAAAAAGATGAAAAATTTATTATATTTTAAAGAAGTTTAAGTAAAAAATTCATGAAAACTTACTGAAACATAAATTAATACTTAAATTATTTAATTCATGCTAAGTGCTGTAAATATGAAAAAGGTAATAATGGTTTTTATGATTTTTCAACCTGGTGTAAGTTTTGTAAGTATAGTAAGTTCTTTTCGGAGATGATCTTCTCGTTGTTTTCCAATAAACTGAGGAAGATCTATAAATACTATTCACTAAATATATGGAAAATCACTAAAAACTGGCATTAAAGATCCCTAATAAATTAAAGTGTTGCTACACATTGATATACTTTACGTCCCATTAGTTTTCATTTATATTCATATAAAAGTTATATATTTCTATTTTTATTATTTATCATAATAATCTATGTATTAAGACACTTTATGCGACGTTTTTTTTAAGGGGAAATTTTGTTCAAATTCTTAAAAACGATTACTAATTTAATCAATCAGTTATTTACAAACTTATTCGTACACGGAACATTAAATAATAAAAGAAACTAGGTTTTAAATGAAAAAAAATATATTATTTTTTAAACAAGAGAAAAGATGTTAGCAATGCATTTAATCCTAACGTGATAATTTTTAGTACAAGCGGATTAAGATGTAACTAAAAAAAAATCCTTTTATCTTGTTTACGCTGTCAAGAATTCAATTGTACTGTTTTATGGTAACAAATTGCATTGTCAAGTTTTTACGCATTTAAAATTGTCATTAACTATGTTTTATTTGTATTACGCACGCACAAACAATACATTTTTGTTTAATTAGATTGAAAATTACAGTTCTAATACTACTAAAAATGAACTTCAAGGTTCTGAAAAATACGTCAAAAACATAAAAGGTTTCTATTTTAAAAAAATTTGTTATTAAATTATACACTTGTATAGTTTAGTACGAAAGGTTTAGATAATAGTTAGTATTTTAGCTCTCCTTTAAATATAACGAAATAATTTTAAACTTTTATTTAATATAAATTAGAATTTTAATAACTATTGAATTAGTAATTTAGAAACCTGATTTTAACTTTCTTAAATTTATTTCTAATTTGTTAATGATTCACAAATAAAAAACTTTTTTTTTTTTTGTTTTAACGTAACTTTTTCACTAAATTTAGTTTTTGAGTTTACAAAACGCTTTTAAAATTTTATCTTGAAATAAATATATGTATATTAATTTTTATACCTAATAACTTTTACTGATTAAATTTAGTGACTTTAAAATTTGACGTAATTGTTTTCATTTTACATAGAATCATCACTTTTTTAACCTCACAAAACAGCTAAATGTTTAGTTTTGTTTTATTTTTTGTTATCATGATAACAACATTCAATAAAATTAACCTTGGTGGTCGGCTTCTTCTATGGTGAGATGATTTCTTACAATTGACATGAATGAAAACTGAAACCACAAGGAAAATAGACAAAATCTTCATGTTCTAATTGAGCTTTTCTTACAGCGTAAATTACTTCCGTATGACCACCGATTAAGAAGTTAAGTTCAAAATTTCTTTAAACCGACGCCAACTTTGTGAGATTTTTCCAATTTAATGGTTCTATGGTTAGTCTGGTAAAATCGGGTCTGTATCTTTTCATTAAATTATTTCATAAGTCTATTATGCTTTTTTATACCCGTACAACTGTTATTTATGTGTTTCTTTTTGTTTAAATAACAAGGTCACCCTTAAATCTGTTTTAAACGACAAACAGTTTTGTTATTTTAGTTAAAAGAGCAATTTTTAATAAAAGCTTTTTGTGTCGAAAGTTAAGATCTAAACGTGATGAAATAAAAACTTGTCGTAAGATAATGATAGATTACTCAGAACAGGTTGGTATAAGTTATCCGTACGTGATTCCTTGTAAAAACTTTAAAAGTAATCAGTTAACTTTGTAGTCTTAAAATAAACACAACTGTAAAGTGTTGGTCAAAACCATCATTGTTGTTTTACTATTAATAAAAGAAAAAGTTGTGTAAAACTTTATACTTACTAGGTTTACTTTTAAACTATTCAAACTACTGTGAAGGTAAATTTCAATAGCTTATTTGTTTAAATTATGTTGACACCTAACAAATAATATAAAAGTTTTAAGTAAAGTCACACTTAAAAGAGCTACAAAAAATTTTACAAAACGAACGAGACGTAACTTTTAAACTAACTAAAAAATAATGCTTTTGAAAACTTTGTAATATTACCATATGTTTACAATATTTTTAGCCAATGTGGAAAAAATCTTTAGACAACTTAGGTCAAACAAAAATGCACTCGTTTAAACTTTTTTAAACAAAGAAACCTCATTTGAAAAAAACTTATAAAGGGTAAACAAACAAAGATCAGTCTTACAACTGCTAATTGTTTCAGTCGTTTTAATTAACCGACAGACGTTTTCTTTTAACTAACTTAAATAATTGTTTTTTGCACAGTAAATTTGAAACAAATATGCTCAAACTGAAGCGCTTTGTACCATTTAAAAACAATTTTTTGTAATTTTTATGATTTATTAAATATGAATTTCACTTAAAATTCATACAAAGTTTAATACTTTTTTGAAAGCACAAATATGATTTTTTAGAATTTTTTTTTGAATACTTACTACTACATTATTTACTTAGTAAAAAAAAAGTAACTTTGTGAACTTTTATACGAAACTCATCAAATCATGCTTGTTTACTTCTTTTGCGTATTCTCTACAAACTCAACTTCTTTCCTTTCTCTTTCATCGCTTCTAATTGATGTTTCTCGTCGCTTCACCGCAACTTACAATGTAGAATGCAAATAACCGCACAGTGCAAATAAAGACTTGTTACTTTGTGGAAATATTTCCAGCTGCAATCGGCTATTTCGGTTCTGAAGTTTCTCATTGCCTTTAAACTACCGAGCAGCAAAAAAAAACCTTATGGAATAATTACATACGCTTAAATTAACTTAAACTTTTAATCATATCGGAATTTTCTATTGTTATTGTAATTTTCAAACTAATTGTAAAACAAATTAACTCATTTAAAGGTCCGTAAATTTTTGAAAAAGTTACTGTAATGTATTTACGAAATACAATTCTATTGTAAAATTAACAAACGTAAAATGTAAAACCAAATAATAACAGTTTTATTTTCTTACTTTTTTTGTAATTTATATAACATTTAGCAAAGTCTTAAAACTTTATATTATGTGTTATTTCAATAATTTTTCAATAAATTAAGAAATCATTAATCAAAATTCTAATTTAAAACCTTTAAAAAATCAAAAACAACACATTTAAAAGAAAAATTTAAAACGAAATAAAATAATTTGACCCTGTGGTTAAGCTTTTGTTCGATAAATTACTTCAAACCGTTTATTTTACTGGAGGTTAAGTATCTTGATGATGAATTTCTGCGTCGCCACGAACAATGAAAATATTGGCGCTCATTTTTTATTGCTCATAAAACAAATAAAAATCACAAAGACTGCATATAACTTAAAACTTTCATCCCTCGAATGTAGTTTACGGAGAGTACACAACCGGCAAGCTAACTAGGTTATACATTAGTATTTGGAATCAAATTTGATTTCAGAAACCTTAGTCTTAAAGTTTTATGAAGTTTCAAAGATAATTTAAACACTTCAGAACTTATTTACTAGATTAAAATGAAAGCAATGAAACTTTTCTAAGTAAACAAGACTGTAAAATGTAAAACATAAGTAAAATAATATTTTTACTAAAAACATTAGCATCTTTATGCCACTAGCTTTTATGCGTGAAACTACTATTAAAGTTTTACTTGTATTGAAACTTTAGATTTAGATTTACAAAAAAAGAAGATTACAAAAAAATTGGTCACTAAAATCATTTAGTGACTTTTAATTTTTCTACTACAGCCATTTAAATCCTTGTATATAAAGTAAAGTACATATACATTTTTTATTTGGTATAATTCTTTACATGGTAATAAGGCTTGACTAGTACCTTTTTACATCTATGAAAACCTTTTTTGTTATAAAAAATTTACTACAACTTACTTAAATTTATTTAATAAAATCATAAACTAAAACAAATCAGTATATTAAGTGTGCTTCCTTCGCGTTAAACTGTTTTTTTTTTTGCTGTTAATGTGAAAACTCTACTGTATTTGCCGTACTTCTTATATTAGAAATTAAGTCGTAATTAAGTGTATTTTTGAAATACTATAACTAACTATAAACCAAATTTGTACAAAGTTATGAATTTTTGCAGTAAATTTTAACTGACTGCTAAAAAATATACTTATCTAAAAAGACAAGGCTAATATAAATCATACAAACTGGTCTAACATTGTATATATCTAAATGTTGTGTAAAATTTGTAACAAAACATGTTAAGCTAAAGCTTTATTTACATGTAGTATATTTGTTTTAACAAAATGCTTTAAAAAGCACAAACATAATTAAATTTTTAAGTTGAAATAAAATATTTACAGTTTTTTATCTCTAAAGTTTGAACATCAATTATATTATAAAAAAAATAATTCTGCTTCTTTCTGTTGTTTTTTACAACAGCAAGTTGCTTTAATTTTTTTCCGTAAAAAATAATACGAACGAGAAAGTTACATTAAAACCATTATTTTGTTCAAGTAGGAGACACATAAAATTAATCTCATTTGTTTTTAAATAAGCTTAGCTTTTTTAACCGTCCTTATAAGCTTTCAGTTTTAACAAGCGTAAAATAATTCTTAATTTTCATAACAATTAAACTTAATCCAACAAAGTTTTTTTTTTGTTCAGAAAAAAATAATTACTTTTACAACAACAGTGCTCCATTGTTAAAAACAACAAAGTCTTTTTTTACTATTTTACAAAACTAAAAAAAACTACTCGCTATAATTGTTTTATTTGAAACAATTTTTTATTTTTTTTTAAGGTTTACTGAAACTACAAAAAATTTAATGATGAATGCGTAAGCGCCTTCGTTCATCTTGACAAAAGTCAAGAAAAAAATTACATCTAATAAAAAATATCTTATTCATATTTGTGTAAAAATAGCTCTTGTAAAAGCTCATATTATGTATTTGACTAAATATAAATATTGCAATAACGTATGTTTCGTTAATAAAACGTTATAGTAATTTGTTTACAATGTTTGCTTATCATCGTTGTTATACTTAGTGTAGTTTTTTGCAACCCAGAAAAGAGTAAAATAATATCTGACAAACACTATTTAAGGTAGACTAAAAAATATTTAAGAATTTGCTTTTAGTTTTTACAATTCTATCTTACTTTTCTGCTTTATAAATTTTAATCTGTATATTGTAAGATGTATGTTAAGTCTTTTCATAATTGATTAAAACGTTTTTAACACTCAAAATGTAAAGCATTAATAAAAATTAAACAACTCTTCTAGCCCTACAAACTACATTTTATTTCTGTTCGAGAAAATTTTAGGCTTTTCAAGTTTCTTTGATGTAATCTACTAAGTTACTTTAAGAACATACTTAAGATACGACAACTGATAAAATGACAACGATAAGTAGTTTAGAACACACTAAACAGAAATAATAGCTCAAGTAGCCAAGTGTAAAACGATAAGTATAAACATTTCACAGATTAAAATCCTTAGTTCTTTAAGTTGAAAGCACAATTTTAAAAACATTATTGTTAAAACTAAAGTTTTTGTTTACCCAAACAAATTATGTATTATCTAAAAATTCTAAACACACATAATTATTTTTTATATTTTTTAATGACTAAAAGTTTTTAATAAACAAAATTTTCTGATATCACGTTATCTTAAAGTTGCACATTTAATTTTATGACCAAAAATATAAAAATTTTATAGAAAAAAAACAAACAATTTTTTTGTAGTAGTAAAACTTCTAGTAACATATATTCTGTTGAGTTTGTTTTATATAAACTTTGTGATATTGTTTAATTTAAAAAAAAAACTATACACATTATTAAAATTACCATGATCTGGTTTAGTATTCAAAAAAATATTAGGAATAAAAGTAGTTTTTTTATAGCAGTTTACTTTTAACAAAAGAACTTTTATATATTCAATATCAGGAACGTAATAGCTTACTATTTTAGCAAGATTGTTGCTTATAATTTACTGAAGTCAGGTTTGTTTGTTAGTTAAACTTAATTTAGTTGATATACTTGAAAAACTAAACTTAAACTTTAAAATGTTTTTTGCCTTTTAAGCTTTTTAAGCGAGTTGAAAACCTAATTTTATTTTAAAGATTCTACACAGCAGGTTTTGAAAATACCTTTTAATCCAAAAACATATACAATTTTTTTTGTGTTATGCTTGTTTAGATTATGTTGCGTAACATTTTATAACATCAAATTTGTAATTTGATAAGTGTATAAAATAGATGTACATAGCTCAGGTTAAATGTACCACAAAAAAAAGCCATTTTTTTAATCTTACTTTTTAAAACAGTTTTTAACATTTTGTACCTTATGAGATAATGTACTTTGGCTTTAAAAATGTGTGTGCAATTTTTTATCTATAAGATTTTTAACATTTCATATTAAAAAGTTTTAATAGCAAAAAGCTGTTGGTTTTTTATTCAATATATTAAATACTGCAGTTTTTTGTATGTTATACATATTTCTCAAAATGTTTTTTATCGAAACTTGTTAACTTAAATCATAGCTTTTGTTCTTATTTTAAAAGATTCATTATTATTGTTGTAAGATTACATTTTTTTATTTTAAAATTAACTGGTTGTTAATAATTTTAACCAAGCTTCTGGTAAGTACCAACTAGTTATTTTATACTTAAAGGTATAGTTGTTGTTAAATACATGAAGAAACCGTTTTTATGAATATTTTTGTAAATTCTAATTGGACATAAATAATAACTTATTTACTAAAATATTTAGTAAACTTTTTGTATGGATAATAAGTCTACGTATTGTGTTGTAGATTAGATACTTAGTAATTTGGTGTTTTAAAAATTAAATGTTATTTAACTATAGATAGCTAAAACTTTTGCAATAAAACAAGGCAAAATGTTTTTTATTACCTGAGTATAACGTTTTATTATTGTTATATTTGTGGTATATATACTTATTGAAACGCAAACAATGCACATCAGTGACACAAGCAAAAATAAAGTGTCTAAAGTCTGACATTAGGTGAATTTTTATCTTAAGCTAAACCTTTATCAGAGCTTGTATTCTTACAACTTTTAGTTCAGTGATTACCAATAGTTTTATAACATACGTAAGGTTTTATACGTCGTTTCAGCTTCAACACAGTGTTAACTTAATTAATATTATTAGCCGTGTGAATTTTTTTTAATACTATAATAACTTGGGCTTATTGATGTTTGCTTAAATAAAAGACAAAGAAACAATTCTAAATAAATAATT
>NW_028140765.1:10000-16084 GCF_965202585.1 Thalia democratica | reverse complement strand
ACGTTAATTAATTGTCTCTCAAAATATATTTATATTATATCACATTAAATGAAAAAATAAGTTAACTATCTTATATTAATTTAAATAACGTTTATATAACCTTTTACTAAATTTTTATAAGTTTAATATTCTTATCAATTATTTTATATATTACTTTTTTAAGGTGTTTAAAACTTTTAGAAGCTGTATGTAATGTCTTTTAGTTTAATAGTTCTGTTAAACTATAAAAAAATATAAACATGGTTGAGTTATCAAATTAAACAAAATAGAACGTCAAGTATATAATTACTAAAATTAATTTAATTAAAAAAAAATCTCAGGTAATCTAAAATGTCAGGAATTATTTAAAAATAAATATAAATTTAAAACTTATTATATTGAAAAGATTGATGAATAATACTCTTGAATGTATGCAATGTTTGTATTTGTAATGCAATAACATAAATGGATAGATCAATGACAAATTGTAAACATATTGTATTATTTTATTTTACGATTTTATTTATTTAATTCAATAATTCAATAAACTTTACTTCTACTTGTCCTGGTCTTAGGTAATTTATAGATAACAATTATTTAAACAAACACTTTTGTACAGTTACAATACAGTTTTAGTACAGTTTGGGAGTAACTGTTGATAAAAAAAAACAAAAAAAAAGGTTAATTCAGGTTAAAATTTTATAAGGAATAATTTTAAAATATCAAATTGATTGTAAATCAAGTGCAAATAGGTTTTTTAAACAAACCGAAGGGTTTATAAAGGCTTGTAAACGCTTTCAAACGCCTACGACCATACCACACTGAGCACACCCCATCTCGTCCGATCTGGGAAGTTAAGCAGTGTCGGGCGTGGTTAGTACTTAGATGGGTGACCGCTTGGGAATACCACGTGCCGTAGGCTTTTGCTTTTTGAATTCATCTTTTTGTACTATTTTTCTTTCTGACCTATTTATACATATTACTCGTTTATTTACATTTCTTTAACGCTTAAAAGAAAAGTAAATTCTAGTTATTAGCAAATAAAAACGTAAGCCAATCAGATAACGTTATTTGCTGTTTAAACCAATTAGAGCGCTAAAAAAGTGGTTTGACCAGTTTGAGATATCGAAAAAATAATGGCACCATCTTGTAGAGTACAATTTTCTGAGTTAAAATTAATACAATTAGTCTTTTATACTAAAACTTAAAAGTTTTTTTGTCCACAAACAAATCACTTGAAAAATCAAACGAAAATAAATTTTGCACTTTTGTATTGTGAGTCATAATAAGTTATTTACTGTTACCAACAGATACTAGCAAAAGCTTTTTAAAGTTTTGTATTAACTTAATGTATTTGTACTTAGTTTAAATTAATAGAGTTTATTTGGTTTACTTTATTATGTGTATTGAATGTGATACAACTAAAACAAAACAAACAAGGAGAGTACTTGAATAGAACCAACACAATTTACAGACCAGTTGTGTACTAAACTTAAAGCAATTCTGAATAGTGAATATGCAGTTATTATTATAAGTTCAAAGTTCACTTTAACTTAATTTAATGTATTTTGTAAATTGGTTTTATTTAATAGATAGTAGTGAATTACTTTATTTAATTTACTTTAGTATGTGTTATATAACTTTATTTAAACAAGAAGCAAAACGGGATTATACTTTCAATAAACTACACAATTTACAGACCAGTTGTGTACTAAATTTAAAGCAATTCTGAATAGTGAATATGCAGTTATTATTATAAGTTCAAAGTTCATTTTTATTTATTTTAATGTATTTTGTAAATTGGTTTTATATAATAGATAGTAGTGAATTACTTTATTTAATTTACTTTAGTATGTGTTGTATAACTTTATTTAAACCAGAAGCAAAACGGGATTATACTTTCAATAAACTACACAATTTACAGACCAGTTGTGTACTAAATAAAAAGCTATTGTGAATAGTGAATATGCAATTGTTATTATAAGTTTATAAGTTCACAGTTTACAAAAGCTTAACAATTTAGTTATTATTTTGTTCATATTTGCATATCTAATTTATGAAAAGTTAGTGTTATGTGTATTGGCTTTTTAATTTCTTTATTTGTAGAACTGCTAGTTTTATATTCTAAAGAAACATGTTTAAATAAATATGTTTAACAAGTAACTTAAAAATGGAAGAAATATATTGTATATATTGAACTATTTATATTTATTCTAGCTATTTGCTTAGTGTATTTATTAATGTGATTATTTTATTTTGTTGTTTGTCTTATAGTTTAATCGTATTGTGTTGAAATATATATAACAAATACAGAGGTTTAAAGTAAGTTTAAATGAAAATAAAATAAGACATATAGTTGAAATTATAAAATTATAAGTTTAAAAAAATAGTTTTTTTTTTTTTTTCTTTGTTTGTTTGATTGTTTGTTTATTATATAATCGCGACGTTTCATTTTATTACTTTTAAGCATACTAAATATAATAATAGGTATAGTTATAGGAAAAATTCTATTAGTTTCTAATGTAATAAAAAAGTTTATTTCCACAAATAAATAAATACCTGAAAAATCAAATGAAAAATAAATTTCGCACTCTTGTATTGTGAGTCATAATAGGTTATTTACTGTTACCAACAGATACTAGCGAAGGCTTTTTAAAGTTCTATGTTAATTCAATGTATTTGTACTTAGTTTTATTAAAATGACAGTATTTTTAGTTAAGTATGTTTATTTAACGTTGTGTAACTCAAGTAAAACCAGAAGCAAATAAGGAGACTACTTTCAATAAACTACACAAATTAAAAATATATTATTATTTATAAATCAATCGTGTTGTGTTTCAAAATACATTTTTCAAATAATGTTTTACAAGTATTTATCAGTTATTTAGTTTTCTTTTTATAGTTTAGCTGTATTGTTTTATTTATTTGTTATTATTTTTATTTAATTGTTTGCTTATTATATTTATCGCCATGTGCTTAAAAAATAAAACAACTATAAAGGTTTAAAAAGTAAGTTTAAATAAAAATAAAATGAAACATATAAAATAAGTTTATGATTTTTTTATTATTATTATTTTTATTTAATTGTTTGCTTATTATATTTATCGCGATGTGCTTAAAAGAATAGAACAAATACAAAGGTTTAAATTGTAAGTTTTAAATAAAATAAAATGTAACATATAAAATAAGCTTATGTTTGATTTTTTTATTTTATTTTTATTTATTTTTATTTAATTGTTTGTTTATTATATTTATCGCGATCTGCTTAAAAAAATAAAACGAGTATTAAGGTTTGAAAAGGTTATTAAATAAAAATAAAATGAAACATATAAAATAAGCTTATGTTTTTATTTTTATTTTTTTTTTTATTATTATTTTTATTCAATTGTTTGTTTATTATATTTATCGCAATGTGCTTAAAACGATAAAACAAATATAAAGATTTAAAAAGTAAGTTTAAATAAAAAATAATACAAATAAAGCTTATTTATAATAAACAAACATATTTAAAACATTATAAAAAGTAGTTTATATATATTATTTTTTATTTATTTCTTTTAAACATATTAAATAAAGTATAAAAAAAGTATTAAAACATTTAAACGTAGCATAAATAAGCTTAAAATATTAAAAAAATTGAAAAGAAACAAAGAAATTTAAAAAAAATCGGGAAAAATCGGCAAAAAAGTTCAACAACAACATTTGAGCATCATACGCGTATGCATTACTTTACACTAGTGAGAGAGACGTGTTTGTGCGTTCGGTCGACTTGGCGAGAAAGCGGGCTTAAAGCATTACTGTTTAGCACCCGAGGCGCGGCTATTGCAGCGGCGGCGAACGTGCTATGTAAACGCATCGGAGCAGCGTATGAAAAACTACAAGCGTCCAGCGGCGGTAGGCTTATAGCTTTGCGAAGTCGTCGAGACGAGTAGCCGACGCAGGCACGGCTCGAGGCGGGTAACTGCAGCAGACAGATGGCGTGTTGCTGCTGACGAGTTAACCGGCAGAAGGCAAACGGTTGGTCGGGAGAAAGAACAGTCAGTTGTATAGCTGCATGCTGCAGTCGACGCGGGCTGGCGCTTTAAACAGCAAAAGGCCGGCGCCGACTTTCAGTAACGTTCGCAAGGCTTTTAAGCCGAGTGATAGAAAAGGTCTGTATTTATACAGTAAAAACGCTCAGTCGAGCAACGGGTTTAAACGCCCTCGGATAGTTATCTGGTTGATCCTGCCAGTAGTCATATGCTTGTCTCAAAGATTAAGCCATGCAAGTGTAAGTACGAGCTCACGTACAGTGAAACTGCGAATGGCTCATTAAATCAGTTATGGTTCATTTGATTGTACGCTTTTACATGGATAACTGTGGCAATTCTAGAGCTAATACATGCGTAAAGCGCCGAACTGACGTGAGGCGCGCATTTATCAGACCAAAACTAACCGGCTTTCGGGTCGTTACAATGGTGACTCTGGATAAGCTTGCGGATCGCACGGCCTAGTGCTGGCGACATCTCATTAAAGCAACTGCCCTATCAACTATCGTCGGTACGGTATCGGCCTACCGAGGTTGTAACGGGTGACGGAGAATCAGGGTTCGATTCCGGAGAGGGAGCCTGAGAAACGGCTACCACATCCAAGGAAGGCAGCAGGCGCGCAAATTACCCATTCCCGGCTCGGGGAGGTAGTGACGAAAAATAACAATGCAGACCTCGTACGAGGTCCTGCAATTGGAATGAGTACACTTTAAACTTTTTAACGAGTATCCATTGGAGGGCAAGTCTGGTGCCAGCAGCCGCGGTAATTCCAGCTCCAAAAGTGTATATTTAAGTTGTTGCGGTTGAAAAGCTCGTAGTTGGATATAGGGACGGCGAGGTTGGTCGGTCGAAAGGCTAGCACTGGCCTCGTTGTTCTTGTTGGTCGGTGCCTTCGCGGTGCTCTTAACTGAGTGTTGCGGTGGTCCGGCAAGTTTACCTTGAAAAAATTAGAGTGTTCAAAGCAGGCTTTACGCTTGTATAATGTTGCATGGAATAATGGAATAGGACCTCGGTTCTATTTTGTTGGTTTTCGGAGCACGAGGTAATGATTAATAGGAACGGACGGGGGCATCCGTACTGTGCCGTTAGAGGTGAAATTCTTGGATCGGCGCAAGACGAACGACTGCGAAAGCATTTGCCAAGAATGTTTTCTTTAATCAAGAGCGAAAGTCAGAGGTTCGAAGACGATCAGATACCGTCCTAGTTCTGACCTTAAACGATGCCGACTAGCGATCGGGCAGTGTCGAACTTAAGAACTGTCCGGCAGCTTCCGGGAAACCAAAGTCTTTGGGTTCCGGGGGAAGTATGGTTGCAAAGCTGAAACTTAAAGGAATTGACGGAAGGGCACCACCAGGAGTGGAGCCTGCGGCTTAATTTGACTCAACACGGGAAATCTCACCCGGCCCGGACACAGCGAGGATTGACAGATTGAGAGCTCTTTCTTGATTCTGTGGGTGGTGGTGCATGGCCGTTCTTAGTTGGTGGAGCGATTTGTCTGGTTAATTCCGATAACGAACGAGACTCTTACTTGCTAAATAGCTGCTCGACCCATTGGGTCGGAGACAACTTCTTAGAGGGACTAGTGGCGTTTAGCCACACGAGATTGAGCAATAACAGGTCTGTGATGCCCTTAGATGTTCGGGGCCGCACGCGCGCTACACTGACCGGATCATCGTGTGTTCCCTAGGCCGAAAGGTCCGGGTAATCCGTTGAACCCCGGTCGTGCTAGGGATAGGGACTTGCAATTGTTTCCCTTGAACGAGGAATTCCCAGTAAGCGCGAGTCATTAGCTTGCGTTGATTACGTCCCTGCCCTTTGTACACACCGCCCGTCGCTACTACCGATTGAATGGTTTAGTGAGGTCCTCCGATTGAGCCTGGTACGTGCGGCAACGCACTCGCCGGTGTTCGAAAAGACGATCGAACTTGATCATTTAGAGGAAGTAAAAGTCGTAACAAGGTTTCCGTAGGTGAACCTGCGGAAGGATCATTAACGAATCGAAATTTGATTTCAAGCGACGTCTCTTCTTCGAAGGGACCGGCCTGTAACTGTTATAGTTCGGTCGCGTTGCTTCCTG
>NW_028140765.1:0-5000 GCF_965202585.1 Thalia democratica | reverse complement strand
AGAATTATTTTCCGGTTTTTCTTAGCTTCCAATTATGTGACAAAGGAAATTTCATAAAGAATTTTCGTAGGTTTTTTCACAGAATATGTTATTTTCATTTTAGTTGATGTTTTTATTTCATGTTTTATTTTCTAAATGTACTTATTGGGTGCTGAAAGAGCCATAAAAACCTCATAATCGAACAATTTACTAAAAAATTATTAATATTGAAAGATTTAAATTTCGAAATAACCTACCTACGGTTAATCTACACGCGTTTAGAAGCCGTAAAAAATATTTTCGACTTTGTAATGGACCAAACAAAAAATATAGAAAAAATTATCGAAAAAAAAAATCTTTTAAAACTTACCTTACGTTAGTCCTTATGCGTTGCGAAGCTCAAAAAAAATATTTTCGACATTATAATAGAACAAACAAAGAAAATAGAAAAATTTTCCAAAAAAATAAAAAGTCGAAATTCGAAAAAAGAAGAAAAGTGGTCCTTTTCTAGGAGTTTTTTATTCCCAAAAAATGGGTTGATGTCCCCGTAACCCCTAAAAAAAGGGGGTCGAAATAACATTTTTTCATCATGCTTCAAATGGGCTGAAAAATTTTTTACGGGGTCTCTGGACCAAACAAAAACGATCTGTCGAGTCAGAATTCCGAAAATCGAAAATTCCCGAAATTTCTGTACTTAAAAGGCGGGGCGCCCACTATCGACAAAAGTGTGCCAAAACCCACAAACGTTGTGTTACGCGCGCTAAGATAAACACAAGCCTGATTGCTGAAAATGTATTCTATTTGAATAAGGTAAGTATCAACATCAAGGAAGCAATTCCTTTATTATAAACTCATACTCTGATATGCGCTAATATTGCTCGTGAATTGTTATTTAGTTTAAAAATATAATTTATATTACTTTTATTTTATTTTAATTCTATATAATAACTATTTTATATTTTTATTAAAAATTTTCTTGTTCAGTTTCTAAGCAACCACAGTTACGTTTATATGTTTAATTCTATTGTATTCTATATTTATCGATAATTTAATAAATGTTTTAAAAGACTATTCTGGTTTTCCACGCTCTCTTCAAAAATGTGAGTTCTTTTAATTCTTCCACTTAATTATTCATTTTAAAGTAAAACAACTAGTTATACATATTATTATATTATAATGTATGTGTATTAGATACTATTATTTTATAACATAAACATAGATGAGTTATTAAATTAAACGTCAAATATTTTATTACCTAAAATTAAGTTAATCGTAAAATCTGATGTAGTATGAGATATTCTTTAGAAACTAACTATAAATATTCTTGAAGTAAAACAAAACCATCTATAAATAGAACAATGAGAAATAGTAAAACAAACTAAACACAACATGTTTATTTTAACATTGTTTTTTATTTAGTTTAATCACTTAATAAACTTTACTTCTAATCATAGTATTTAATATAGAATATAGTTAACAATCTTTTAAACAAAGTCTTAAATAAAGTTACAGGGAGTAATTGTAATTAAAACACCAAAAAAAAAGGTTTTAATAAAAAAAATACTTACATCAAGTTAAAATTTTATAAGGATTAATTTTAAAATATCAAATTGATTGTAAATCAAGTGCAAATAGGTTTTTTAAACAAACCGAAGGGTTTATAAAGGCTTGTAAACGCTTTCAAACGCCTACGACCATACCACACTGAGCACACCCCATCTCGTCCGATCTGGGAAGTTAAGCAGTGTCGGGCGTGGTTAGTACTTAGATGGGTGACCGCTTGGGAATACCACGTGCCGTAGGCCTTTGCTTTTTGAATTCATCTTTTTTGTACTATTTTTCTTTCTGACCTATTTATACTTATTACTCGTTTATTTACATTTCTTTAACGCTTAAAAGAAAAGTAAATTCTAGTTATTAGCAAATAAAAACGTAAGCCAATCAGATAACGTTATTTGCTGTTTAAACCAATTAGAGCGCTAAAAAAGTGGTTTGACCAGTTTGAGATATCGAAAAAATAATGGCACCATCTTGTAGAGTACAATTTTCTGAGTTAAAATTAATACAATTAGTCTTTTATACTAAAACTTAAAAGTTTTTTTGTCCAAAAACAAATAAAAGCGTGGCTACTTGAAAAATCAAACGAAAATAAATTTTGCACTTTTGTATTGTGAGTCATAATAAGTTATTTACTGTTACCAACAGATACTAGCAAAAGCTTTTTAAAGTTTTGTATTAACTTAATGTATTTGTAATTACTTTTACTTAATAGAAACTATTGAATTACGTTTACTTAGTTTACTTTTGTATGTGTATTAAATATATAGCAATTTTGCTTGAACTTAAATAAAGATTATTAAACTATTAAAAGAAAACTATCAAAGTTTACTAACTCAAAAGCTAAATCTTAGTTATATTGTTATAAACATTTATGTTGTAATTTACTAATAACTAAATGAGTTTATTTCAAACAAAAAGAATTAAATAATGTTATGTTATGTCAAGCCTACTATATGAGGTATATAGGTATATAAGGTATACAAGCTTATGTTTGAAAGTTATAATAATTAAAATAAAAATAAATATTTAGTTGGTAAAATTTGTATTTAATATGCTTTGAAATTAGAGTTAGTATAGATGTTTTTTTTTAAATATAATAAATATAAGTATTTAGTTACTAATAATAAACTAAAATACCAATTTTGTAGTTATTACAAAAAAAAAAACTTATCTTACTTAAAGTTCACTGTAATTGAAACATTATACAAAAGCTTTATAATTATAAGCTTTGAATAATTCTATTTGAATAAATAATAGATTCATAACTATATTCATGTTTGCATATTTAAATTATAAAAAGTTAGTGTTTTGTGTATTGACTTTATGATTATTTTATTTTAGTAACTGTTAGTTTTATACTTTAATAAAAGAAATATGGTTAACAAGTAAGTTAAAAATGAAAGAAGCATAAAAAAACACACTAATTAACTGCTTATTCAATAGTTTGATTATTTAATTATTTTTCTGTTATATAGTTTAATCGTATTGTATAAAAAATACAGAGGTTTAAAGTAAGTTTGAATAAAAATAAAACAAAACATATAATATAAGCATTAGTTAAAATACATAGTTTTTTTTTCTAAAAAAATTTAATTCTTTAATAATAAGTAGTAATTTAAATAAAAAATAATACAAGTAAAGTTATACAATATATATACTATAGTTTGTCAAACTAGGCAAACACTACTAGGCAAAAAACAAACTAGGCAAAAAACCTACAAAGTAGGCCACCACTACAATCCTATGTTCCAACTGGAAATTCAATGAGATCGTTACTGTACTTGTGATGAACGTTGATAATCCCCAAGATTGTAAGTCGAAGGCCTTACCCAACCTAACCAGCGCACTGGTTTTCTTACAACTGAATTAATCAACATTTATTATTGAATATAATCATTATTGATAGATAGAGGAATGTTGACAATCAACAACAGATTGTAGGTCAAAGGCATTACTCGACCCAAGTACCCACAACCTAGATTGAACAACATTTATTAGATAGATTTGTTTAATGATAGATAGAGGAATATTGTCAATCCACAACAGATTGTAAGTCAAAGGCATTACTCGACCCAAGTACCCACAACCTAGATTGAACAACATTTGTTAGATAGATTAGTTAGATAGATAAATAGTACAGTATAATCTCAAAGAATTTGAAGCCCGAACATTGAACGATAGTGGTGTTTCGTGACGACTAGCGGGATTCGATCTTACAACCTTCTGCTTATGAGTCAGCTGATAAGACCACTGACCCACCGCGCCACGACAAAGATAAAGAAATATTTTGCTATATAAATAGGTTGATTTTTATAATTTTGTTATACAGTGTCAATTACAGTGAACTTCAAGTAAGATATACAACAGTATATATATTTCCGAGTCTGACTTTGAGTACTTTTTATATATTATTAACAAGATTTTTTAGGAGTAATATCTGTTTAGTTCTTTAATATATCTTTAAAATAATAATATTTTTTAAGGTGTTTAAAACTTTTAGAAGCTGTATGTAATGTCTTTTAGTTTAATAGTTCTTTTAAATTAGTAAAAAAAATAAACATGGTTGAGTTATCAAATTAAACAAAATAGAACGTCAAGTATTTAATTACTAAAATTAATTTAATTAAAAAAAAATCTCAGGTAATCTAAAATGTCAGGAATTATTTAAAAATAAATATAAATTTAAAACTTATTATATTGAAAAGATTGATGAATAATACTCTTGAATGTATGCAATGTTTGTATTTGTAATGCAATAACATAAATGGATAGATCAATGACAAATTGTAAACATATTGTATTATTTTATTTTACGATTTTATTTTATTTATTTAATAATTCAATAAACTTTACTTCTACTTTTCCTGGTCTTAGGTAATTTATAGATAACAATTATTTAAACAAACACTTTTGTACAGTTACAATACAGTTTTAGTACAGTTTGGGAGTAACTGTTGATTAAAAAAACAAAAAAAAAGTTAATTCAGGTTAAAATTTTATAAGGAATAATTTTAAAATATCAAATTGATTGTAAATCAAGTGCAAATAGGTTTTTTAAATAAACCGAAGGGTTTATAAAGGCTTGTAAACGCCTTCAAACGCCTACGACCATACCACACTGAGTACACCCCATCTCGTCCGATCTGGGAAGTTAAGCAGTGTCGGGCGTGGTTAGTACTTAGATGGGTGACCGCTTGGGAATACCACGTGCCGTAGGCCTTTGCTTTTTGAATTCATCTTTTTTGTACTATTTTTCTTTCTGACCTATTTATACTTATTACTCGTTTATTTACATTTCTTTAACGCTTAAAAGAAAAGAAAATTCTAGTTATTAGCAAACAAAAACCTTAGCCAATCAGATAACGTTATTTGCTGTTTGCTTATTTGCTGTTTAAACCAATTAGAGCGCTAAAAAAGTGGTTTGACCAGTTTGAGATATCGAAAAAATAATGGCACCATCT